>NC_137823.1:21185345-21380345 GCF_963921795.1 Nannobrachium achirus | reverse complement strand
TCACTAGTTTAAATCATTTTTAAAATGATAAATACAAAACAAATGGTTTTGGACATACAAGGTTTCCACCCGACAACGACGAAATATAACTCATGTACAATAATTGGCCCACTGGCTTGTCACTTGTCATGATCTGAAATGGCAAATCCGAGTAGCAGCAGCGCTATAGAGAGAGAGCTCTCTCTATAGCGCGCAATGAGGGCCTCTCCAACTCTTTTTCCCGGGCTGAATCAAGGGCCCAGCATGTCCCTGATCAAGAGGATGTGTAACTGTCGCAGGTACAAGCAGCGGAATGTTTTAAACAGCCTAAGTACAGTAGTAACAAGACATGCACCGCTGCATCACCTGACATCTTGATGTGTTCGAACAACGCTAATTAGCACAAGTGTGCTGTTTTTTTTTGACCAGTCTCTGGCCTTTTTGTCTTGATTTTTCGTTCTATTTCTATTCCGTTTGATCATTTGTAATGGCTCAAGTTTCCATTTCCTTTTGTCACTCGTAAAAAGTCATTTTTTGTTCATGGAATAAGCGCTGTGCAGCTTGGCTTTGATTTACTGCGAGCCTCCGAGCTCATTATTATTACGGAGAACAAAGACAAGAGGTCAACAGAAAACTTAAGAATTATGATGAAGAGGAGGCCTGCATGCCTTCATATCAATGCTACTGGAATCATCCAAAATCACCCAGTGCTGAGTGAACTACTGTAGGACTCTGGTTCTCAAACTTTTACATGTCAAGGACCCCCAAATTGACACTTATTAGACTGCGGACCCCATTTGAAAAGATATGCCAGGGACCCCGTAAGAGATGATTTTTTACAGCTCTAAAAGCGATTCTCAAACATTTTTAGACAAGTATTAGGCTATGGATCCCAATTTAATGGCATTTCTATCTCTGGGACCCCAATTTATAAAGTCAACGCCAATTTAACTAAGTGTACAAATACACCCTGACGGTCCATTTGGTTCCATTCGTACACTCTCTGAGTTACAGACCCATAAGGGTCCATTTGGTTCCTAACTGTCATTTAGCTGGGGACCCCCTGGAACTCCCTCAAGAACTTTGAGAGACAATTGTTTCTCAAAGTAGGACTCTGTAACACTGTAACATTACCCGTAAGGCAATTTTTACACTGTAGCAGCCTGTGAGTTATTTTTACTTTGGTACTTTAAACATATATTTTATCCTAAAACGTTTATACTTGCAAGTAAAAGTTTGAAAAGGAGTTTTCATTAAAAAAATGTGTTTGTGGTATTGATACTTTTATTGACATTTTATTGAGTCGATACGAGTCCGTACAACAGCCTTTCTGGCCCGGAACCCTCACAAACCTGGACTCTCTGGAGACTGCAGTTGCTTCCGTCATAGAGTGCTAAAGGACGCGCTGAAAACGTTCCACTTCCGTTTTGCTTAGTAGTCACGTAGATTTGTCCCAATGTAAGTCAAATTATTCAAAGCATAATAGCCTAGAGTACATATAAGTGGTTGCTGCTTATCAGAAATGGAAGAAAGATATTTTAAAATGTGTTTTCGTCAACGGAACTGACAGCTTCCGGAATCAATCAGCTTTCAGCGGGTGTACTTCCAGACACTACATAGCATTCGGATATTGTGGAACAGTTTAGACTATATAAATGACTAACAATACAGTGTTGTAATAGGGGTTTTTTTAGTAGAAGAAAACTCACTATATGGATTATGTGAAGATAAGCGCTTTGTTGAGGAGACAGGAAATGATATTGGATGCAAAACAGTCAAAACATCAGCATATGGTCTGCCAGAGATAAAAGGGAACATTTAGACACACACACACACACACACACACACACACACACACACACACACACACACACACACACACACACACACACACACACACACACACACACACACACACACACACACACACACACGTCATACATGAAGCTAAATCCCAGTCCATCCATTATCTATTTATATCCAGGACATCAATGGAACGGAGACTTTGATGTACAGGTAAGCTCTCCCTCAACTCGTGTGTGTGTGTGTGTGTGTGTGTGTGTGTGTGTGTGTGTGTGTGTGTGTGTGTGTGTGTGTGTGTGTGTGTGTGTGTGTGTGTGTGTGCTTGCGTGACATTGGGCATGCGTGCATGATTTAGCTCCTCTAGTATCTTTATTTATGCATAAATGACGTGCTTCCGGATTACGTGTGCGTGTGTGTGTGTGTGTGTGTGTGTGTGTGTGTGTGTGTGTGTGTGTGTGTGTGTGTGTGTGTGTGTGTGTGCGTGACATAGGCCTTCTTGGTTGTCAGGAGAACAACAGAGACCAGAGATACTTTTGTGCAGTTCACTGATCGTTCAATATGCAGAATAATGCCTGCCAGCGACACACACACACACACACACACGCGCGTGCGTGCGCACACACACACACACACACACACACACACACACACACACACACACACACACACACACACACACACACACACACACACGCACACACACACACACACACACACACACACACACACTATGGTTTGTACTGTATACGCGGTCAGGAAAGCGTACAGTAATTACGGCAGGGACTCAGCCTCAATGTATTTTTTACATCATGATACTGAATAAAGAAAATACCTATTCCTCAAGATTGTGCGAGTCCAGTCTGTCCCCCGACAGATGTCACAATATGGTACGTTCAAGCAGAATTACCCGTATCTTCCGTATTGTTTAAGAACGGGTACACATTATTGTGTATCATTATTTTATGCTTTAACTATTGAAAAATAGTAGATCTACAAGCTCACAGCGTGGCACCGAGTGCCGCGCTGCAAGCTTGTAGATCTGCTATTTTTGAAAAATCATGAAAATTTGAATTTTGCCCCGATTCTATGTGTGTTTTTTTTTTAATCTGTGTTTCTATGTCAGCAATCTGGCGAGCCATCGTCAAAGAAAAGGTCCTTTTCACTTAACTGGAGCTCAGTTAGTCTGTTCTTGAGAGACTACTATGTCAGTGGTTCTCAAACCTTTTCATGTGAAGGACCCCCAAAATGATATGTATTTGGCCACGGACCCCCATCTCAAAATATTTAGTTCCGGGGACCACCCAGAAGCAGAATTTGAGTTACAAACGTTCGCTTTGTAAATACATATATTCAAAGATGTGCACACATTTTCATGATTTTTTTCTCGAAAATAGCAGATCTACAAGCTCGCAGCGCGGCACTTGGTGCCGCGCTGTGAGCTTGTATATCTGCTATTTTTCACTGGTTAAAAGGCCTAAATGGGTTAATAAAAGGTATTTTAATCTGATCGGCGTCAATTTTCCAAAAGAGTTTGAAAGTATCAGAGTGCAATACACTTCACAACAAATGGGGTCACGTAGCTGAAAGTATATTGAGGAAAATCAGAGAAAATGGCCGCCAAATGGATACAAATGCTTTTTATTAAACAATACGTACGTGGCACATTGGCTAAACTGACCAGGAGGGTTGTGAGATACGACTTTTATGGTGTTTTTGGCAATGAACATTGGAACATAAATACAAGCTACCAGCAGCTTAAATATACAAAGAACTGACTTAATATTTTTGTACTTTCAAAATGTCGTTAAATTGGTGGAAATAGACGATCTAGGAGCTCACAACGTGTCATGCGAACATGTGACGTGTTGTGAGCTTGCAGATCTGCTATATCCACTATCACTTGTAAATGTTTGAAAATATATGAACATATTTCAAGTTTCAACATGGAAAATATAATGATGATTATGCAAAAATAATTGCGATTATTAGGCGATCATTAGGTGATTATGTAACAATTGTGACAGGCTTATTCGTTTTTCTACAGTCTTGCAGACGATATCACACCACTTGCTAGGGCTGGGTGATATGACTTCAAGTCAATGTCACAATTATTTCAAACACAGATAGTCTCCTTTGTGTCTCCATGGGGAACCACTGGTTATCAAATGAATGATAATGAATTTTATTTGTATAAAACAAAGTTATGAAGTGCTTCACAGAACATGGTTAAAAACAACAACACACAGCAAAAAACTAAAAAACAAAGCATACAACATTATGATACACAAATATCAATATGGCTTATGATAATGGCTTAGGAATATGACAAAAATAAAACAAAACAAAAATATCCATGGATTTAAGTCTCTATGTGGTCAGTATTGATAGAAAGAAAAAAAATGAGTAAACTATCCACTACCACTATCCTGACGTATGGCGAGCTTGTAGTTTGGTTATTCATGCCATATTTCAAACTTGCGGGTCTGCTACTTTTGTGACTTTTGAGTAATGCTATGTGAGTATAATCGTAGGGCGAAGGGCGAAAAACTAAAAGTTAGAATATGGATGGAGACAAGAGGTTTGTTTCTGCATCGACAGCATCGATATATTTATGGTTATTTGCCAAACCCTACATAATATCCGTAAATGAATGAATGTATTTTTTCTACACCTCGCTCTTATAAGATGACATTCATTGTAGGGATGGGACGATAATTGATATTATCGTTTATCGTGATAAAAAAACCTGTAAAGATCTGTAAATAATGTGCTGAATACAGTCTTTTTTCACTAACTACAAAATCTCTTTGCCAAAAAATAGCAGATCTACAAAAACGCGACGTGTTGTGAGCTTGTAGATCTGCAATTTGTTGGCAAATGTTCCCCAGGACAATGGAGGTTGGGGATATTTTGACTATCGCGATAATATCGTAAATCGCAATTTCTTTGGTCACGATAATCGTGATATGAAATTTTCATATCGCCCCATCCCTAATTCATTGTCCTTGTCTGACTTATTGGCACTGCACCGTGTCTCCCCAATCCCCAATCCCCCCCAGCCCCCAGCCCCTGCTGCCCTGCCCCCCTCCCTCTGCCAGTCTCTCCCCTGAACGCCAGCTAATTAAGTCCAAACCACAGTCTCTTACAGTGAGCAGCCCTGTAGCAGCAGCTGAAATATGTATGACACACACACACACACACACACACACACACACACACACACACACACACACACACACACACACACACACACACACACACACACACACACACACACACACACACACACACTGAGAGTACACAAACAAGCAGAGACACGTGTGTTCCTACGTGCGTGTGTGTGTGCATGGCAACAGCAGGGGCCTCGTTGCTATGGCAGCCAGAAATGTATTCTGGACCCTAGGTGATGACACACACACACACACACACACACACACACACACACACACACGCGTGTGCGTGCACACGCAGAGCATTTCACGCGTTAGTGGCTAAATGGGACGTTCTCATATGAAACTGAATACCAGAAGAGCATCAAGTAGACAGATAAGCCCCAATCTCCACCCTAACCACTTGTCTTGAGCCCTATTTTATAAAAATGGACGATCTACAGAACAACAACTTGCAGATCCGCAATTTTCTTGAGGATTTGCTTAGTTTTATGAATACAGCTTTAGAAAACATCTGTCAACAACTGCTCCATCCCATCACTGTGGCCAACGTGGCCACCGTGGCCAATTAAGGATTGGTCAAGCTTCACATGCCAATTTGGCCCTCCAGACAAAATCATTCATTCATTCAGAATTCATAAAAATATAGAACTAAATCACATAGAAAGTATAGATCTAGAACACAGAATGTATAGATCTAGAACACAGATTTCATAGCTCTAGAACACATAGAATAAAAATTAACCACTTCACTTCGAACCAAGGTTTGATTTTTTTAATTGATTGTGATTCCGACTTTGATCAATGGCACTAACATACTTTAAGTATAGTGTCATATGACAATGGAAAAAAAAAATGTAAAGGGGCGTGGGAAGTGATTTATTTTATTGTTGTTGTGGGCTCGCCTATAAGGCGAGCACACTTAAGATATTGTCATTATTGTGGGCTCGCCAGTACCTGGCGAGCACACTTTAGATATTGTCATTATTTATTTATTTATTTGTTTATCTAGTAAGTAGACGGGATTTTCGGTTCCTTTCTACTCCTACATACTTAGTGAGAAAATGAAAATAAAAACATCAATGTGTTCAGTTTACAGTGGCGAAGTGTGCTATCATTTTCTATAGCAATCGGCCAAATGGTGGCGCTGTAGGAAGCCTTCGAAAGTGCGATCTTTGAACAGGTATAGCTCATGCTGTGTTTTAGGTACAGCCATGAAACCTGTATACACGTATGCGTCTCCTCATGCCGAACAACTTTTACCCTCTAACTTTTGACCTCTGACCTTTAGGTCTCCCACAATTCGGAATTATATGAAAAACAGTAAAAATCTATCTCCTCCTGGGATTTTCGCGTCAAGTGCACGAAACTTTTTTTCACATGAACTTTGAACCTATATCTACACAGGCTATGTGGTGAGAAGTTTGTACGTTAAATAATGATTTTTTAATAATTCAATATATGTTGCGGTTTTATGCAAATTATTCTTCGGCCTCTAAATCATACATGCAAAGTTACACGTTCATGGCATTTGGCAAAGATGTGGAGGGTTAGTCAAAGTATCACTGAAACCAATTTTATTCCAATTGGCCAAAGGGGGGCGCTATACGAAGCGTCTGAAAATTCAAACTTCAAACAGGCATAAGTCATGACTCGTTTCGTTTGAAGACATGCAACTTGTTACACGCGTGCTTTGACTCAAGCGGAAGACATCTGTGTTGTTGTTAAGTAAGCTCCGCCCTTCGATTTTCCGCCATTTTGAGCAGTTTGTAAAACGCGTAAATCCGCTTTTATTCTGGAATTTTCGCGTCACGTGCACAAAACTTTTTTTACGTGAACTTTGGACCGATATCTAAAGATCTGTCAGATCGGATTTCTTTAACATTGAAACATGCTTTTTTAAATAATTCAAACAATATTGCAGTTTTATGCAAATTATTCTTCTGCCTCTAAAACATACATACAAAGTCACATTTTCATGACAAAATAGTGTAGAGGGTTAGTTCAAATATCACTGAAACCAATCTTACCCCAAATGGCCAAAGGGGGGCGCTATATAATTTTGAGCAGTTTGTAAAACGCTTAAACCCGTTTTTATTCTAGGATTTTTTTTGCAATTTGCATGAAACATTCTACACGCAATCTAAGGACCTTTATCTAACATGCCTATGAAGTGCACACAAAAAAAATATAAAATAATAATAATAAATCTAGCTGCAAGCAGCGATAAAGTGGCCAAAGCCAAAAACACCTCAAATCATGAACACAGCCTGCAATGTGCGTGAAATCTTGCAAGCACATTCCCAATAGGTCAAGGAACAGATACCACCCTTCTCACATTGGCCTGTTATAGCGCCACCAGCGGGTCAACTTTTGCATAACACATTTTTGGAACAAAATGGACCAATCTTTGACGTCAGTAACGTCAAAGTGAGCACTGCCTGCGATCTTGACATTTTGTACTTTTATAGCCATTGTTTTCTGGCTTGAAGCGAGCCCACAATTGTTTCGAAGGAACAATATTTTTCTAGTTGTGGGCTCGCCAGTACCTGGCGAGCACACTTTAGATATTGTCATTATTTATTTATTGTGGGCTCGCCTAAAGGCGAGCACACTCTAGATATTGTCATTATTTCTATACTATGCTATACTATATCAAGTTCTCCTCAAAACTTCGGTTCCTTTCTACTCCTACATACTTAGTGAGAAAATGAAAATAAAAACATCAATGTGTTCAGCTTACTGTGGCGAAGTGTGCTATTACTTTTTACAGCAATCGGCCAAATGGTGGCGCTGTAGGAAGCCTTCGAAAGTGCGATCTTTGAACAGGTATAGCTCATGCTGTGTTATACATACAGCCATGAAACCTGTATACACTTATGCGTCTCCTCATGCCGAACAACTTTTACCCTCTAACTTTTGACCTCTGACCTTTAGGTCTCCCACAATTCGGAATTATATGAAAAACAGTAAAAATCTATCTCCTCCTGGGATTTTTTAGTTAAGCGCACAAAACTTTTTTCACATGAACTTTGAACCTATATCTACACAGGCTATGTGGTGAGAAGTTTGTACGTTAAATAATGATTTTTTAATAATTCAATATATGTTGCGGTTTTATGCAAATTATTCTTCGGCCTCTAAATCATACATGCAAAGTTACACGTTCATGGCATTTGGCAAAGATGTGGAGGGTTAGTCAAAGTATCACTGAAACCAATTTTATTCCAATCGGCCAAAGGGGGGCGCTATACGAAGCGTTTGAAAATTCAAACTTCAAACGGGCATAAGTCATGACTCGTTTCGTTTGAAGACATGCAACTTGTTACACGCGTGCTTTGACTCAAGCGGAAGACATCTGCGTCGTTGTTAAGTAAGCTCCGCCCTTCGATTTTCCGCCACTTTGAGCAGTTTGTAAAACGCGTAAACCCGCTTTTATTCTGGAATTTTCGCGTCACGTGCACAAAACATTTTTTTACATGAACTTTGGACCGATATCTAAAGATCTGTCAGATCGGATTTCTTTAACATTGAAACATGCTTTTTTAAATAATTCAAACAATATTGCATTTTTATGCAAATTATTCTTCTGCTTCTAAAACATACAAGTAAAGTCACATTTTCATGACAAAATAGTGTAGAGGGTTAGTTCAAATATCACTGAAACCAATCTTACCCCAAATGGCCAAAGGGGGGCGCTATATAATTTTGAGCAGTTTGTAAAACGCTTAAACCCGTTTTTATTCTAGGATTTTTTTTGCAATTTGCATGAAACATTCTACACGCAATCTAAGGACCTTTATCTAACATGCCTATGAAGTGCACACAAAAAAATTATAAAATAATAATAATAAATATAGCTGCAAGCAGCGATAAAGTGTCCAAAGCCAAAAACACCTCAAATCATGAACACAGCCTGGGATGTGCGTGAAATCTTGCAAGCACATTCCCAATAGGTCAAGGAACAGATACCAACCTTCTCACATTGGCCTGTTATAGCGCCACCAGCGGGTCAACTTTTGCACAACACATTTTTGGAACAAAATGGACCAATCTTTGACGTCAGTAACGTCAAAGAGAGCACTGCATGCGATCTTGACATTTTGTGCTTTTATAGCCATTGTTTTCCGGCTTGAAGCGAGCCCACAATTGTTTCGAAGGAACAATATTTTTCTAGTTTATTTATCTAGTAAGTAGACGGGATTTTCGGTTCCTTTCTACTCCTACATACTTAGTGAGAAAATGAAAATAAAAACATCAATGTGTTCAGCTTACAGTGGCGAAGTGTGCTATTATTTTTTATAGCAATCAGCCAAATGGTGGCGCTGTAGGAAGCCTTCGAAAGTGCGATCTTTGAACAGGTATAGCTCATGCTGTGTTATACATACAACCATGAAACCTGTATACACTTATGCGTCTCCTCATGCCGAACAACTTTTACCCTCTAACTTTTGACCTCTGACCTTTAGGTCTCCCACAATTCGGAATTATATGAAAAACAGTAAAAATCTATCTCCTCCTGGGATTTTCGCGTCAAGTGCACAAAACTTTTTTCACATGAACTTTGAACCTATATCTACACAGGCTATGTGGTGAGAAGTTTGTACGTTAAATAATGATTTTTTAATAATTCAATATATATTGCGGTTTTATGCAAATTATTCTTCGGCCTCTAAATCATACATGCAAAGTTACACGTTCATGGCATTTGGCAAAGATGTGGAGGGTTAGTCAAAGTATCACTGAAACCAATTTTATTCCAATCGGCCAAAGGGGGGCGCTATACGAAGCGTCTGAAAATTCAAACTTCAAACGGGCATAAGTCATGACTCGTTTCGTTTGAAGACATGCAACTTGTTACACGCGTGCTTTGACTCAAGCGGAAGACATCTGTGTCGTTGTTAAGTAAGCTCCGCCCTTTGATTTTCCGCCATTTTGAGCAGTTTGTAAAACGCGTAAACCCGCTTTTATTCTGGAATTTTCGCGTCACGTGCACAAAACCTTTTTTACGTGAACTTTGGACCGATATCTAAAGATCTGTCAGATCGGATTTCTTTAACATTGAAACATGCTTTTTTAAATAATTCAAACAATATTGCATTTTTATGCAAATTATTCTTCTGCCTCTAAAACATACATGCAAAGTCACATTTTCATGGCATTTGGCAAAGATGTAGAGTGTTATTTCAAATATCACTAAAACCAATCATACCCCAATTGGCCAAAGGGGGGCGCTATATCATTTTGAGCAGTTTGTGAAAGCTTAAAACCGTTTTTATTCTAGGATTTCTTTTTAGCAATTTGCATGAAACATTCTACACGCAATCTAAGGACCTTTATCTAACATGCCTATGAAGTGCATACAATAAAATAATAAAATAATAATAATAAATATAGCTGCAAGCAGCGATAAAGTGGCCAAAGCCAAAAACACCTCAAATCATGAACACAGCCTGGGATGTGCGTGAAATCTTGCAAGCACATTCCCAATAGGTCAAGGAACAGATACCACCCTTCTATCATTGGCCTGTTATAGCGCCACCAGCGGGTCAACTTTTGCATAACATTTTTGGAAAAAATGGACCAATCTTTGACGTCAGTAACGTCAAAGAGAGCACTGCCTGCGATCTTGACATTTTGTACTTTTATAGCTATTGTTTTCTGGCTAGAAGCGAGCCCACAATTGTTTCTAAGTAGACGGGATTTTCGGTTCCTTTCTACTCCTACATACTTAGTGAGAAAATGAAAATAAAAACATCAATGTGTTCAGCTTACAGTGGCGAAGTGTGCTATTATTTTTTATAGCAATCAGCCAAATGGTGGCGCTGTAGGAAGCCTTCGAAAGTGCGATCTTTGAACAGGTATAGCTCATGCTGTGTTATACATACAGCCATGAAACCTGTATACACTTATGCGTCTCCTCATGCCGAACAACTTTTACCCTCTAACTTTTGACCTCTGACCTTTAGGTCTCCCACAATTCGGAATTATATGAAAAACAGTAAAAATCTATCTCCTCCTGGGATTTTCGCGTCAAGTGCACAAAACTTTTTTCACATGAACTTTGAACCTATATCTACACAGGCTATGTGGTGAGAAGTTTGTACGTTAAATAATGATTTTTTAATAATTCAATATATATTGCGGTTTTATGCAAATTATTCTTCGGCCTCTAAATCATACATGCAAAGTTACACGTTCATGGCATTTGGCAAAGATGTGGAGGGTTAGTCAAAGTATCACTGAAACCAATTTTATTCCAATCGGCCAAAGGGGGGCGCTATACGAAGCGTCTGAAAATTCAAACTTCAAACGGGCATAAGTCATGACTCGTTTCGTTTGAAGACATGCAACTTGTTACACGCGTGCTTTGACTCAAGCGGAAGACATCTGTGTCGTTGTTAAGTAAGCTCCGCCCTTTGATTTTCCGCCATTTTGAGCAGTTTGTAAAACGCGTAAACCCGCTTTTATTCTGGAATTTTCGCGTCACGTGCACAAAACTTTTTTTACGTGAACTTTGGACCGATATCTAAAGATCTGTCAGATCGGATTTCTTTAACATTGAAACATGCTTTTTTAAATAATTCAAACAATATTGCATTTTTATGCAAATTATTCTTCTGCCTCTAAAACATACATGCAAAGTCACATTTTCATGACAAAATAGTGTAGAGGGTTAGTTCAAATATCACTGAAACCAATCTTACCCCAAATGGCCAAAGGGGGGCGCTATATAATTTTGAGCAGTTTGTAAAACGCTTAAACCCGTTTTTATTCTAGGATTTTTTTTGCAATTTGCATGAAACATTCTACACGCAATCTAAGGACCTTTATCTAACATGCCTATGAAGTGCACACAAAAAAAATTATAAAATAATAATAATAAATATAGCTGCAAGCAGCGATAAAGTGTCCAAAGCCAAAAACACCTCAAATCATGAACACAGCCTGGGATGTGCGTGAAATCTTGCAAGCACATTCCCAATAGGTCAAGGAACAGATACCAACCTTCTCACATTGGCCTGTTATAGCGCCACCAGCGGGTCAACTTTTGCCTAACACATTTTTGGAACAAAATGGACCAATCTTTGACGTCAGTAACGTCAAAGAGAGCACTGCCTGCGATCTTGACATTTTGTGCTTTTATAGCCATTGTTTTCTGGCTTGAAGCGAGCCCACAATTGTTTCGAAGGAACAATATTTTTCTAGTTTCTATACTATACTATACTATATCAACTTCTCCTCAAAACTTCGGTTCCTTTCTACTCCTACATACTTAGTGAGAAAATGAAAATAAAAACATCAATGTGTTCAGTTTACAGTGGCGAAGTGTGCTATTATTTTTTATAGCAATCAGCCAAATGGTGGCGCTGTAGGAAGCCTTCGAAAGTGCGAACTTTGAACAGGTATAGCTCATGCTGTGTTTTAGTTACAGCCATGAAACCTGTATACACGTATGCGTCTCCTCATGCCGAACAACTTTTACCCTCTAACTTTTGACCTCTGACCTTTAGGTCTCCCACAATTCGGAATTATATGAAAAACAGTAAAAATCTATCTCCTCCTGGGATTTTCGCGTCAAGTGCACAAAACTTTTTTCACATGAACTTTGAACCTATACCTATACAGTCTATGTGGTGAGAAGTTTGTACGTTAAACCATTAATTTTTAATAATTCAATTCATATTGCGGTTTTATGCAAATTATTATTCTGCCTCTAAATCAAACATGCAAAGTGTTACTTTCATGGCATTTGGCAAACATGTAGAGGGTTAGTCCAAATATCACTGAAACCAATCTTATTCCAATTGGCCAAAGGGGGGCGCTATACGAAGCGTTTGAAAATTCAAACTTCAAACGGGCATAAGTCTTGACTCGTTTCGTTTGAAGACATGCAACTTGTTACACGCGTGCTTTGACTCAAGCGGAAGACATCTGTGTCGTTGTTAAGTAAGCTCCGCCCTTAGATTTTCCGCCAATTTGAGCAGTTTGTAAAACGCGTAAACCCGCTTTTATTCTGAAATCTTTGCGTCACGTGCACAAAACTTTTTTTACGTGAACTTTGGACCGATATCTAAAGATCTGTCAGATCGGATTTCTTTAAAATTGAAACATGCTTTTTTAAATAATTAAATGAATATTGCATTTTTATGCAAATTATTCTTCTGCCTCTAAATCATACATACAACGTAGCATGTTCATGGCATTTGGCAAAGATGTAGAGTGTTATTTCAAATATCACTAAAACCAATCATACCCCAATTGGCCAAAGGGGGGCGCTATATCATTTTGAGCAGTTTGTGAAAGCTTAAAACCGTTTTTATTCTAGGATTTCTTTTTAGCAATTTGCATGAAACATTCTACACGCAATCTAAGGACCTTTATCTAACATGCCTATGAAGTGCATACAATAAAATAATAAAATAATAATAATAAATATAGCTGCAAGCAGCGATAAAGTGGCCAAAGCCAAAAACACCTCAAATCATGAACACAGCCTGGGATGTGCGTGAAATCTTGCAAGCACATTCCCAATAGGTCAAGGAACAGATACCACCCTTCTATCATTGGCCTGTTATAGCGCCACCAGCGGGTCAACTTTTGCATAACATTTTTGGAAAAAATGGACCAATCTTTGACGTCAGTAACGTCAAAGAGAGCACTGCCTGCGATCTTGACATTTTGTACTTTTATAGCCATTGTTTTCTGGCTAGAAGCGAGCCCACAATTGTTTCTAAGTAGACGGGATTTTCGGTTCCTTTCTACTCCTACATACTTAGTGAGAAAATGAAAATAAAAACATCAATGTGTTCAGCTTACAGTGGCGAAGTGTGCTATTATTTTTTATAGCAATCAGCCAAATGGTGGCGCTGTAGGAAGCCTTCGAAAGTGCGATCTTTGAACAGGTATAGCTCATGCTGTGTTATACATACAGCCATGAAACCTGTATACACTTATGCGTCTCCTCATGCCGAACAACTTTTACCCTCTAACTTTTGACCTCTGACCTTTAGGTCTCCCACAATTCGGAATTATATGAAAAACAGTAAAAATCTATCTCCTCCTGGGATTTTCGCGTCAAGTGCACAAAACTTTTTTCACATGAACTTTGAACCTATATCTACACAGGCTATGTGGTGAGAAGTTTGTACGTTAAATAATGATTTTTTAATAATTCAATATATATTGCGGTTTTATGCAAATTATTCTTCGGCCTCTAAATCATACATGCAAAGTTACACGTTCATGGCATTTGGCAAAGATGTGGAGGGTTAGTCAAAGTATCACTGAAACCAATTTTATTCCAATCGGCCAAAGGGGGGCGCTATACGAAGCGTCTGAAAATTCAAACTTCAAACGGGCATAAGTCATGACTCGTTTCGTTTGAAGACATGCAACTTGTTACACGCGTGCTTTGACTCAAGCGGAAGACATCTGTGTCGTTGTTAAGTAAGCTCCGCCCTTTGATTTTCCGCCATTTTGAGCAGTTTGTAAAACGCGTAAACCCGCTTTTATTCTGGAATTTTCGCGTCACGTGCACAAAACTTTTTTTACGTGAACTTTGGACCGATATCTAAAGATCTGTCAGATCGGATTTCTTTAACATTGAAACATGCTTTTTTAAATAATTCAAACAATATTGCATTTTTATGCAAATTATTCTTCTGCCTCTAAAACATACATGCAAAGTCACATTTTCATGACAAAATAGTGTAGAGGGTTAGTTCAAATATCACTGAAACCAATCTTACCCCAAATGGCCAAAGGGGGGCGCTATATAATTTTGAGCAGTTTGTAAAACGCTTAAACCCGTTTTTATTCTAGGATTTTTTTTGCAATTTGCATGAAACATTCTACACGCAATCTAAGGACCTTTATCTAACATGCCTATGAAGTGCACACAAAAAAAATTATAAAATAATAATAATAAATATAGCTGCAAGCAGCGATAAAGTGTCCAAAGCCAAAAACACCTCAAATCATGAACACAGCCTGGGATGTGCGTGAAATCTTGCAAGCACATTCCCAATAGGTCAAGGAACAGATACCAACCTTCTCACATTGGCCTGTTATAGCGCCACCAGCGGGTCAACTTTTGCCTAACACATTTTTGGAACAAAATGGACCAATCTTTGACGTCAGTAACGTCAAAGAGAGCACTGCCTGCGATCTTGACATTTTGTGCTTTTATAGCCATTGTTTTCTGGCTTGAAGCGAGCCCACAATTGTTTCGAAGGAACAATATTTTTCTAGTTTCTATACTATACTATACTATATCAACTTCTCCTCAAAACTTCGGTTCCTTTCTACTCCTACATACTTAGTGAGAAAATGAAAATAAAAACATCAATGTGTTCAGTTTACAGTGGCGAAGTGTGCTATTATTTTTTATAGCAATCAGCCAAATGGTGGCGCTGTAGGAAGCCTTCGAAAGTGCGAACTTTGAACAGGTATAGCTCATGCTGTGTTTTAGTTACAGCCATGAAACCTGTATACACGTATGCGTCTCCTCATGCCGAACAACTTTTACCCTCTAACTTTTGACCTCTGACCTTTAGGTCTCCCACAATTCGGAATTATATGAAAAACAGTAAAAATCTATCTCCTCCTGGGATTTTCGCGTCAAGTGCACAAAACTTTTTTCACATGAACTTTGAACCTATACCTATACAGTCTATGTGGTGAGAAGTTTGTACGTTAAACCATTAATTTTTAATAATTCAATTCATATTGCGGTTTTATGCAAATTATTATTCTGCCTCTAAATCAAACATGCAAAGTGTTACTTTCATGGCATTTGGCAAACATGTAGAGGGTTAGTCCAAATATCACTGAAACCAATCTTATTCCAATTGGCCAAAGGGGGGCGCTATACGAAGCGTTTGAAAATTCAAACTTCAAACGGGCATAAGTCTTGACTCGTTTCGTTTGAAGACATGCAACTTGTTACACGCGTGCTTTGACTCAAGCGGAAGACATCTGTGTCGTTGTTAAGTAAGCTCCGCCCTTAGATTTTCCGCCAATTTGAGCAGTTTGTAAAACGCGTAAACCCGCTTTTATTCTGAAATCTTTGCGTCACGTGCACAAAACTTTTTTTACGTGAACTTTGGACCGATATCTAAAGATCTGTCAGATCGGATTTCTTTAAAATTGAAACATGCTTTTTTAAATAATTAAATGAATATTGCATTTTTATGCAAATTATTCTTCTGCCTCTAAATCATACATACAACGTAGCATGTTCATGGCATTTGGCAAAGATGTAGAGTGTTATTTCAAATATCACTAAAACCAATCATACCCCAATTGGCCAAAGGGGGGCGCTATATCATTTTGAGCAGTTTGTGAAAGCTTAAAACCGTTTTTATTCTAGGATTTCTTTTTAGCAATTTGCATGAAACATTCTACACGCAATCTAAGGACCTTTATCTAACATGCCTATGAAGTGCATACAATAAAATAATAAAATAATAATAATAAATATAGCTGCAAGCAGCGATAAAGTGGCCAAAGCCAAAAACACCTCAAATCATGAACACAGCCTGGGATGTGCGTGAAATCTTGCAAGCACATTCCCAATAGGTCAAGGAACAGATACCACCCTTCTATCATTGGCCTGTTATAGCGCCACCAGCGGGTCAACTTTTGCATAACATTTTTGGAAAAAATGGACCAATCTTTGACGTCAGTAACGTCAAAGAGAGCACTGCCTGCGATCTTGACATTTTGTACTTTTATAGCCATTGTTTTCTGGCTAGAAGCGAGCCCACAATTGTTTCTAAGTAGACGGGATTTTCGGTTCCTTTCTACTCCTACATACTTAGTGAGAAAATGAAAATAAAAACATCAATGTGTTCAGCTTACAGTGGCGAAGTGTGCTATTATTTTTTATAGCAATCAGCCAAATGGTGGCGCTGTAGGAAGCCTTCGAAAGTGCGATCTTTGAACAGGTATAGCTCATGCTGTGTTATACATACAGCCATGAAACCTGTATACACTTATGCGTCTCCTCATGCCGAACAACTTTTACCCTCTAACTTTTGACCTCTGACCTTTAGGTCTCCCACAATTCGGAATTATATGAAAAACAGTAAAAATCTATCTCCTCCTGGGATTTTCGCGTCAAGTGCACAAAACTTTTTTCACATGAACTTTGAACCTATATCTACACAGGCTATGTGGTGAGAAGTTTGTACGTTAAATAATGATTTTTTAATAATTCAATATATATTGCGGTTTTATGCAAATTATTCTTCGGCCTCTAAATCATACATGCAAAGTTACACGTTCATGGCATTTGGCAAAGATGTGGAGGGTTAGTCAAAGTATCACTGAAACCAATTTTATTCCAATCGGCCAAAGGGGGGCGCTATACGAAGCGTCTGAAAATTCAAACTTCAAACGGGCATAAGTCATGACTCGTTTCGTTTGAAGACATGCAACTTGTTACACGCGTGCTTTGACTCAAGCGGAAGACATCTGTGTCGTTGTTAAGTAAGCTCCGCCCTTTGATTTTCCGCCATTTTGAGCAGTTTGTAAAACGCGTAAACCCGCTTTTATTCTGGAATTTTCGCGTCACGTGCACAAAACTTTTTTTACGTGAACTTTGGACCGATATCTAAAGATCTGTCAGATCGGATTTCTTTAACATTGAAACATGCTTTTTTAAATAATTCAAACAATATTGCATTTTTATGCAAATTATTCTTCTGCCTCTAAAACATACATGCAAAGTCACATTTTCATGACAAAATAGTGTAGAGGGTTAGTTCAAATATCACTGAAACCAATCTTACCCCAAATGGCCAAAGGGGGGCGCTATATAATTTTGAGCAGTTTGTAAAACGCTTAAACCCGTTTTTATTCTAGGATTTTTTTTGCAATTTGCATGAAACATTCTACACGCAATCTAAGGACCTTTATCTAACATGCCTATGAAGTGCACACAAAAAAAATTATAAAATAATAATAATAAATATAGCTGCAAGCAGCGATAAAGTGTCCAAAGCCAAAAACACCTCAAATCATGAACACAGCCTGGGATGTGCGTGAAATCTTGCAAGCACATTCCCAATAGGTCAAGGAACAGATACCAACCTTCTCACATTGGCCTGTTATAGCGCCACCAGCGGGTCAACTTTTGCCTAACACATTTTTGGAACAAAATGGACCAATCTTTGACGTCAGTAACGTCAAAGAGAGCACTGCCTGCGATCTTGACATTTTGTGCTTTTATAGCCATTGTTTTCTGGCTTGAAGCGAGCCCACAATTGTTTCGAAGGAACAATATTTTTCTAGTTTCTATACTATACTATACTATATCAACTTCTCCTCAAAACTTCGGTTCCTTTCTACTCCTACATACTTAGTGAGAAAATGAAAATAAAAACATCAATGTGTTCAGTTTACAGTGGCGAAGTGTGCTATTATTTTTTATAGCAATCAGCCAAATGGTGGCGCTGTAGGAAGCCTTCGAAAGTGCGAACTTTGAACAGGTATAGCTCATGCTGTGTTTTAGTTACAGCCATGAAACCTGTATACACGTATGCGTCTCCTCATGCCGAACAACTTTTACCCTCTAACTTTTGACCTCTGACCTTTAGGTCTCCCACAATTCGGAATTATATGAAAAACAGTAAAAATCTATCTCCTCCTGGGATTTTCGCGTCAAGTGCACAAAACTTTTTTCACATGAACTTTGAACCTATACCTATACAGTCTATGTGGTGAGAAGTTTGTACGTTAAACCATTAATTTTTAATAATTCAATTCATATTGCGGTTTTATGCAAATTATTATTCTGCCTCTAAATCAAACATGCAAAGTGTTACTTTCATGGCATTTGGCAAACATGTAGAGGGTTAGTCCAAATATCACTGAAACCAATCTTATTCCAATTGGCCAAAGGGGGGCGCTATACGAAGCGTTTGAAAATTCAAACTTCAAACGGGCATAAGTCTTGACTCGTTTCGTTTGAAGACATGCAACTTGTTACACGCGTGCTTTGACTCAAGCGGAAGACATCTGTGTCGTTGTTAAGTAAGCTCCGCCCTTAGATTTTCCGCCAATTTGAGCAGTTTGTAAAACGCGTAAACCCGCTTTTATTCTGAAATCTTTGCGTCACGTGCACAAAACTTTTTTTACGTGAACTTTGGACCGATATCTAAAGATCTGTCAGATCGGATTTCTTTAAAATTGAAACATGCTTTTTTAAATAATTAAATGAATATTGCATTTTTATGCAAATTATTCTTCTGCCTCTAAATCATACATACAACGTAGCATGTTCATGGCATTTGGCAAAGATGTAGAGTGTTATTTCAAATATCACTAAAACCAATCATACCCCAATTGGCCAAAGGGGGGCGCTATATCATTTTGAGCAGTTTGTGAAAGCTTAAAACCGTTTTTATTCTAGGATTTCTTTTTAGCAATTTGCATGAAACATTCTACACGCAATCTAAGGACCTTTATCTAACATGCCTATGAAGTGCATACAATAAAATAATAAAATAATAATAATAAATATAGCTGCAAGCAGCGATAAAGTGGCCAAAGCCAAAAACACCTCAAATCATGAACACAGCCTGGGATGTGCGTGAAATCTTGCAAGCACATTCCCAATAGGTCAAGGAACAGATACCACCCTTCTATCATTGGCCTGTTATAGCGCCACCAGCGGGTCAACTTTTGCATAACATTTTTGGAAAAAATGGACCAATCTTTGACGTCAGTAACGTCAAAGAGAGCACTGCCTGCGATCTTGACATTTTGTACTTTTATAGCCATTGTTTTCTGGCTAGAAGCGAGCCCACAATTGTTTCTAAGTAGACGGGATTTTCGGTTCCTTTCTACTCCTACATACTTAGTGAGAAAATGAAAATAAAAACATCAATGTGTTCAGCTTACAGTGGCGAAGTGTGCTATTATTTTTTATAGCAATCAGCCAAATGGTGGCGCTGTAGGAAGCCTTCGAAAGTGCGATCTTTGAACAGGTATAGCTCATGCTGTGTTATACATACAGCCATGAAACCTGTATACACTTATGCGTCTCCTCATGCCGAACAACTTTTACCCTCTAACTTTTGACCTCTGACCTTTAGGTCTCCCACAATTCGGAATTATATGAAAAACAGTAAAAATCTATCTCCTCCTGGGATTTTCGCGTCAAGTGCACAAAACTTTTTTCACATGAACTTTGAACCTATATCTACACAGGCTATGTGGTGAGAAGTTTGTACGTTAAATAATGATTTTTTAATAATTCAATATATATTGCGGTTTTATGCAAATTATTCTTCGGCCTCTAAATCATACATGCAAAGTTACACGTTCATGGCATTTGGCAAAGATGTGGAGGGTTAGTCAAAGTATCACTGAAACCAATTTTATTCCAATCGGCCAAAGGGGGGCGCTATACGAAGCGTCTGAAAATTCAAACTTCAAACGGGCATAAGTCATGACTCGTTTCGTTTGAAGACATGCAACTTGTTACACGCGTGCTTTGACTCAAGCGGAAGACATCTGTGTCGTTGTTAAGTAAGCTCCGCCCTTTGATTTTCCGCCATTTTGAGCAGTTTGTAAAACGCGTAAACCCGCTTTTATTCTGGAATTTTCGCGTCACGTGCACAAAACTTTTTTTACGTGAACTTTGGACCGATATCTAAAGATCTGTCAGATCGGATTTCTTTAACATTGAAACATGCTTTTTTAAATAATTCAAACAATATTGCATTTTTATGCAAATTATTCTTCTGCTTCTAAAACATACAAGTAAAGTCACATTTTCATGACAAAATAGTGTAGAGGGTTAGTTCAAATATCACTGAAACCAATCTTACCCCAAATGGCCAAAGGGGGGCGCTATATAATTTTGAGCAGTTTGTAAAACGCTTAAACCCGTTTTTATTCTAGGATTTTTTTTGCAATTTGCATGAAACATTCTACACGCAATCTAAGGACCTTTATCTAACATGCCTATGAAGTGCACACAAAAAAAATATAAAATAATAATAATAAATCTAGCTGCAAGCAGCGATAAAGTGGCCAAAGCCAAAAACACCTCAAATCATGAACACAGCCTGCAATGTGCGTGAAATCTTGCAAGCACATTCCCAATAGGTCAAGGAACAGATACCACCCTTCTCACATTGGCCTGTTATAGCGCCACCAGCGGGTCAACTTTTGCATAACACATTTTTGGAACAAAATGGACCAATCTTTGACGTCAGTAACGTCAAAGTGAGCACTGCCTGCGATCTTGACATTTTGTACTTTTATAGCCATTGTTTTCTGGCTTGAAGCGAGCCCACAATTGTTTCGAAGGAACAATATTTTTCTAGTTGTGGGCTCGCCAGTACCTGGCGAGCACACTTTAGATATTGTCATTATTTATTTATTGTGGGCTCGCCTAAAGGCGAGCACACTCTAGATATTGTCATTATTTCTATACTATGCTATACTATATCAAGTTCTCCTCAAAACTTCGGTTCCTTTCTACTCCTACATACTTAGTGAGAAAATGAAAATAAAAACATCAATGTGTTCAGCTTACTGTGGCGAAGTGTGCTATTACTTTTTACAGCAATCGGCCAAATGGTGGCGCTGTAGGAAGCCTTCGAAAGTGCGATCTTTGAACAGGTATAGCTCATGCTGTGTTATACATACAGCCATGAAACCTGTATACACTTATGCGTCTCCTCATGCCGAACAACTTTTACCCTCTAACTTTTGACCTCTGACCTTTAGGTCTCCCACAATTCGGAATTATATGAAAAACAGTAAAAATCTATCTCCTCCTGGGATTTTTTAGTTAAGCGCACAAAACTTTTTTCACATGAACTTTGAACCTATATCTACACAGGCTATGTGGTGAGAAGTTTGTACGTTAAATAATGATTTTTTAATAATTCAATATATGTTGCGGTTTTATGCAAATTATTCTTCGGCCTCTAAATCATACATGCAAAGTTACACGTTCATGCATTTTTATGCAAATTATTCTTCTGCTTCTAAAACATACAAGTAAAGTCACATTTTCATGACAAAATAGTGTAGAGGGTTAGTTCAAATATCACTGAAACCAATCTTACCCCAAATGGCCAAAGGGGGGCGCTATATAATTTTGAGCAGTTTGTAAAACGCTTAAACCCGTTTTTATTCTAGGATTTTTTTTGCAATTTGCATGAAACATTCTACACGCAATCTAAGGACCTTTATCTAACATGCCTATGAAGTGCACACAAAAAAATTATAAAATAATAATAATAAATATAGCTGCAAGCAGCGATAAAGTGTCCAAAGCCAAAAACACCTCAAATCATGAACACAGCCTGGGATGTGCGTGAAATCTTGCAAGCACATTCCCAATAGGTCAAGGAACAGATACCAACCTTCTCACATTGGCCTGTTATAGCGCCACCAGCGGGTCAACTTTTGCACAACACATTTTTGGAACAAAATGGACCAATCTTTGACGTCAGTAACGTCAAAGAGAGCACTGCATGCGATCTTGACATTTTGTGCTTTTATAGCCATTGTTTTCCGGCTTGAAGCGAGCCCACAATTGTTTCGAAGGAACAATATTTTTCTAGTTTATTTATCTAGTAAGTAGACGGGATTTTCGGTTCCTTTCTACTCCTACATACTTAGTGAGAAAATGAAAATAAAAACATCAATGTGTTCAGCTTACAGTGGCGAAGTGTGCTATTATTTTTTATAGCAATCAGCCAAATGGTGGCGCTGTAGGAAGCCTTCGAAAGTGCGATCTTTGAACAGGTATAGCTCATGCTGTGTTATACATACAACCATGAAACCTGTATACACTTATGCGTCTCCTCATGCCGAACAACTTTTACCCTCTAACTTTTGACCTCTGACCTTTAGGTCTCCCACAATTCGGAATTATATGAAAAACAGTAAAAATCTATCTCCTCCTGGGATTTTCGCGTCAAGTGCACAAAACTTTTTTCACATGAACTTTGAACCTATATCTACACAGGCTATGTGGTGAGAAGTTTGTACGTTAAATAATGATTTTTTAATAATTCAATATATATTGCGGTTTTATGCAAATTATTCTTCGGCCTCTAAATCATACATGCAAAGTTACACGTTCATGGCATTTGGCAAAGATGTGGAGGGTTAGTCAAAGTATCACTGAAACCAATTTTATTCCAATCGGCCAAAGGGGGGCGCTATACGAAGCGTCTGAAAATTCAAACTTCAAACGGGCATAAGTCATGACTCGTTTCGTTTGAAGACATGCAACTTGTTACACGCGTGCTTTGACTCAAGCGGAAGACATCTGTGTCGTTGTTAAGTAAGCTCCGCCCTTTGATTTTCCGCCATTTTGAGCAGTTTGTAAAACGCGTAAACCCGCTTTTATTCTGGAATTTTCGCGTCACGTGCACAAAACCTTTTTTACGTGAACTTTGGACCGATATCTAAAGATCTGTCAGATCGGATTTCTTTAACATTGAAACATGCTTTTTTAAATAATTCAAACAATATTGCATTTTTATGCAAATTATTCTTCTGCCTCTAAAACATACATGCAAAGTCACATTTTCATGACAAAATAGTGTAGAGGGTTAGTTCAAATATCACTGAAACCAATCTTACCCCAAATGGCCAAAGGGGGGCGCTATATAATTTTGAGCAGTTTGTAAAACGCTTAAACCCGTTTTTTTTGAACCTATATCTACACAGGCTATGTGGTGAGAAGTTTGTACGTTAAATAATGATTTTTTAATAATTCAATTCATATTGCGGTTTTATGCAAATTATTATTCTGCCTCTAAATCAAACATGCAAAGTGTTACTTTCATGGCATTTGGCAAACATGTAGAGGGTTAGTCCAAATATCACTGAAACCAATCTTATTCCAATTGGCCAAAGGGGGGCGCTATACGAAGCGTTTGAAAATTCAAACTTCAAACGGGCATAAGTCTTGACTCGTTTCGTTTGAAGACATGCAACTTGTTACACGCGTGCTTTGACTCAAGCGGAAGACATCTGTGTCGTTGTTAAGTAAGCTCCGCCCTTAGATTTTCCGCCAATTTGAGCAGTTTGTAAAACGCGTAAACCCGCTTTTATTCTGAAATCTTTGCGTCACGTGCACAAAACTTTTTTTACGTGAACTTTGGACCGATATCTAAAGATCTGTCAGATCGGATTTCTTTAAAATTGAAACATGCTTTTTTAAATAATTAAATGAATATTGCATTTTTATGCAAATTATTCTTCTGCCTCTAAATCATACATACAACGTAGCATGTTCATGGCATTTGGCAAAGATGTAGAGTGTTATTTCAAATATCACTAAAACCAATCATACCCCAATTGGCCAAAGGGGGGCGCTATATCATTTTGAGCAGTTTGTGAAAGCTTAAAACCGTTTTTATTCTAGGATTTCTTTTTAGCAATTTGCATGAAACATTCTACACGCAATCTAAGGACCTTTATCTAACATGCCTATGAAGTGCATACAATAAAATAATAAAATAATAATAATAAATATAGCTGCAAGCAGCGATAAAGTGGCCAAAGCCAAAAACACCTCAAATCATGAACACAGCCTGGGATGTGCGTGAAATCTTGCAAGCACATTCCCAATAGGTCAAGGAACAGATACCACCCTTCTATCATTGGCCTGTTATAGCGCCACCAGCGGGTCAACTTTTGCATAACATTTTTGGAAAAAATGGACCAATCTTTGACGTCAGTAACGTCAAAGAGAGCACTGCCTGCGATCTTGACATTTTGTACTTTTATAGCCATTGTTTTCTGGCTAGAAGCGAGCCCACAATTGTTTCTAAGTAGACGGGATTTTCGGTTCCTTTCTACTCCTACATACTTAGTGAGAAAATGAAAATAAAAACATCAATGTGTTCAGCTTACAGTGGCGAAGTGTGCTATTATTTTTTATAGCAATCAGCCAAATGGTGGCGCTGTAGGAAGCCTTCGAAAGTGCGATCTTTGAACAGGTATAGCTCATGCTGTGTTATACATACAGCCATGAAACCTGTATACACTTATGCGTCTCCTCATGCCGAACAACTTTTACCCTCTAACTTTTGACCTCTGACCTTTAGGTCTCCCACAATTCGGAATTATATGAAAAACAGTAAAAATCTATCTCCTCCTGGGATTTTCGCGTCAAGTGCACAAAACTTTTTTCACATGAACTTTGAACCTATATCTACACAGGCTATGTGGTGAGAAGTTTGTACGTTAAATAATGATTTTTTAATAATTCAATATATATTGCGGTTTTATGCAAATTATTCTTCGGCCTCTAAATCATACATGCAAAGTTACACGTTCATGGCATTTGGCAAAGATGTGGAGGGTTAGTCAAAGTATCACTGAAACCAATTTTATTCCAATCGGCCAAAGGGGGGCGCTATACGAAGCGTCTGAAAATTCAAACTTCAAACGGGCATAAGTCATGACTCGTTTCGTTTGAAGACATGCAACTTGTTACACGCGTGCTTTGACTCAAGCGGAAGACATCTGTGTCGTTGTTAAGTAAGCTCCGCCCTTTGATTTTCCGCCATTTTGAGCAGTTTGTAAAACGCGTAAACCCGCTTTTATTCTGGAATTTTCGCGTCACGTGCACAAAACTTTTTTTACGTGAACTTTGGACCGATATCTAAAGATCTGTCAGATCGGATTTCTTTAACATTGAAACATGCTTTTTTAAATAATTCAAACAATATTGCATTTTTATGCAAATTATTCTTCTGCCTCTAAAACATACATGCAAAGTCACATTTTCATGACAAAATAGTGTAGAGGGTTAGTTCAAATATCACTGAAACCAATCTTACCCCAAATGGCCAAAGGGGGGCGCTATATAATTTTGAGCAGTTTGTAAAACGCTTAAACCCGTTTTTATTCTAGGATTTTTTTTGCAATTTGCATGAAACATTCTACACGCAATCTAAGGACCTTTATCTAACATGCCTATGAAGTGCACACAAAAAAAATTATAAAATAATAATAATAAATATAGCTGCAAGCAGCGATAAAGTGTCCAAAGCCAAAAACACCTCAAATCATGAACACAGCCTGGGATGTGCGTGAAATCTTGCAAGCACATTCCCAATAGGTCAAGGAACAGATACCAACCTTCTCACATTGGCCTGTTATAGCGCCACCAGCGGGTCAACTTTTGCCTAACACATTTTTGGAACAAAATGGACCAATCTTTGACGTCAGTAACGTCAAAGAGAGCACTGCCTGCGATCTTGACATTTTGTGCTTTTATAGCCATTGTTTTCTGGCTTGAAGCGAGCCCACAATTGTTTCGAAGGAACAATATTTTTCTAGTTTCTATACTATACTATACTATATCAACTTCTCCTCAAAACTTCGGTTCCTTTCTACTCCTACATACTTAGTGAGAAAATGAAAATAAAAACATCAATGTGTTCAGTTTACAGTGGCGAAGTGTGCTATTATTTTTTATAGCAATCAGCCAAATGGTGGCGCTGTAGGAAGCCTTCGAAAGTGCGAACTTTGAACAGGTATAGCTCATGCTGTGTTTTAGTTACAGCCATGAAACCTGTATACACGTATGCGTCTCCTCATGCCGAACAACTTTTACCCTCTAACTTTTGACCTCTGACCTTTAGGTCTCCCACAATTCGGAATTATATGAAAAACAGTAAAAATCTATCTCCTCCTGGGATTTTCGCGTCAAGTGCACAAAACTTTTTTCACATGAACTTTGAACCTATACCTATACAGTCTATGTGGTGAGAAGTTTGTACGTTAAACCATTAATTTTTAATAATTCAATTCATATTGCGGTTTTATGCAAATTATTATTCTGCCTCTAAATCAAACATGCAAAGTGTTACTTTCATGGCATTTGGCAAACATGTAGAGGGTTAGTCCAAATATCACTGAAACCAATCTTATTCCAATTGGCCAAAGGGGGGCGCTATACGAAGCGTTTGAAAATTCAAACTTCAAACGGGCATAAGTCTTGACTCGTTTCGTTTGAAGACATGCAACTTGTTACACGCGTGCTTTGACTCAAGCGGAAGACATCTGTGTCGTTGTTAAGTAAGCTCCGCCCTTAGATTTTCCGCCAATTTGAGCAGTTTGTAAAACGCGTAAACCCGCTTTTATTCTGAAATCTTTGCGTCACGTGCACAAAACTTTTTTTACGTGAACTTTGGACCGATATCTAAAGATCTGTCAGATCGGATTTCTTTAAAATTGAAACATGCTTTTTTAAATAATTAAATGAATATTGCATTTTTATGCAAATTATTCTTCTGCCTCTAAATCATACATACAACGTAGCATGTTCATGGCATTTGGCAAAGATGTAGAGTGTTATTTCAAATATCACTAAAACCAATCATACCCCAATTGGCCAAAGGGGGGCGCTATATCATTTTGAGCAGTTTGTGAAAGCTTAAAACCGTTTTTATTCTAGGATTTCTTTTTAGCAATTTGCATGAAACATTCTACACGCAATCTAAGGACCTTTATCTAACATGCCTATGAAGTGCATACAATAAAATAATAAAATAATAATAATAAATATAGCTGCAAGCAGCGATAAAGTGGCCAAAGCCAAAAACACCTCAAATCATGAACACAGCCTGGGATGTGCGTGAAATCTTGCAAGCACATTCCCAATAGGTCAAGGAACAGATACCACCCTTCTATCATTGGCCTGTTATAGCGCCACCAGCGGGTCAACTTTTGCATAACATTTTTGGAAAAAATGGACCAATCTTTGACGTCAGTAACGTCAAAGAGAGCACTGCCTGCGATCTTGACATTTTGTACTTTTATAGCCATTGTTTTCTGGCTAGAAGCGAGCCCACAATTGTTTCTAAGTAGACGGGATTTTCGGTTCCTTTCTACTCCTACATACTTAGTGAGAAAATGAAAATAAAAACATCAATGTGTTCAGCTTACAGTGGCGAAGTGTGCTATTATTTTTTATAGCAATCAGCCAAATGGTGGCGCTGTAGGAAGCCTTCGAAAGTGCGATCTTTGAACAGGTATAGCTCATGCTGTGTTATACATACAGCCATGAAACCTGTATACACTTATGCGTCTCCTCATGCCGAACAACTTTTACCCTCTAACTTTTGACCTCTGACCTTTAGGTCTCCCACAATTCGGAATTATATGAAAAACAGTAAAAATCTATCTCCTCCTGGGATTTTCGCGTCAAGTGCACAAAACTTTTTTCACATGAACTTTGAACCTATATCTACACAGGCTATGTGGTGAGAAGTTTGTACGTTAAATAATGATTTTTTAATAATTCAATATATATTGCGGTTTTATGCAAATTATTCTTCGGCCTCTAAATCATACATGCAAAGTTACACGTTCATGGCATTTGGCAAAGATGTGGAGGGTTAGTCAAAGTATCACTGAAACCAATTTTATTCCAATCGGCCAAAGGGGGGCGCTATACGAAGCGTCTGAAAATTCAAACTTCAAACGGGCATAAGTCATGACTCGTTTCGTTTGAAGACATGCAACTTGTTACACGCGTGCTTTGACTCAAGCGGAAGACATCTGTGTCGTTGTTAAGTAAGCTCCGCCCTTTGATTTTCCGCCATTTTGAGCAGTTTGTAAAACGCGTAAACCCGCTTTTATTCTGGAATTTTCGCGTCACGTGCACAAAACTTTTTTTACGTGAACTTTGGACCGATATCTAAAGATCTGTCAGATCGGATTTCTTTAACATTGAAACATGCTTTTTTAAATAATTCAAACAATATTGCATTTTTATGCAAATTATTCTTCTGCCTCTAAAACATACATGCAAAGTCACATTTTCATGACAAAATAGTGTAGAGGGTTAGTTCAAATATCACTGAAACCAATCTTACCCCAAATGGCCAAAGGGGGGCGCTATATAATTTTGAGCAGTTTGTAAAACGCTTAAACCCGTTTTTATTCTAGGATTTTTTTTGCAATTTGCATGAAACATTCTACACGCAATCTAAGGACCTTTATCTAACATGCCTATGAAGTGCACACAAAAAAATTATAAAATAATAATAATAAATATAGCTGCAAGCAGCGATAAAGTGTCCAAAGCCAAAAACACCTCAAATCATGAACACAGCCTGGGATGTGCGTGAAATCTTGCAAGCACATTCCCAATAGGTCAAGGAACAGATACCAACCTTCTCACATTGGCCTGTTATAGCGCCACCAGCGGGTCAACTTTTGCCTAACACATTTTTGGAACAAAATGGACCAATCTTTGACGTCAGTAACGTCAAAGAGAGCACTGCCTGCGATCTTGACATTTTGTGCTTTTATAGCCATTGTTTTCTGGCTTGAAGCGAGCCCACAATTGTTTCGAAGGAACAATATTTTTCTAGTTTCTATACTATACTATACTATATCAACTTCTCCTCAAAACTTCGGTTCCTTTCTACTCCTACATACTTAGTGAGAAAATGAAAATAAAAACATCAATGTGTTCAGTTTACAGTGGCGAAGTGTGCTATTATTTTTTATAGCAATCAGCCAAATGGTGGCGCTGTAGGAAGCCTTCGAAAGTGCGAACTTTGAACAGGTATAGCTCATGCTGTGTTTTAGTTACAGCCATGAAACCTGTATACACGTATGCGTCTCCTCATGCCGAACAACTTTTACCCTCTAACTTTTGACCTCTGACCTTTAGGTCTCCCACAATTCGGAATTATATGAAAAACAGTAAAAATCTATCTCCTCCTGGGATTTTCGCGTCAAGTGCACAAAACTTTTTTCACATGAACTTTGAACCTATACCTATACAGTCTATGTGGTGAGAAGTTTGTACGTTAAACCATTAATTTTTAATAATTCAATTCATATTGCGGTTTTATGCAAATTATTATTCTGCCTCTAAATCAAACATGCAAAGTGTTACTTTCATGGCATTTGGCAAACATGTAGAGGGTTAGTCCAAATATCACTGAAACCAATCTTATTCCAATTGGCCAAAGGGGGGCGCTATACGAAGCGTTTGAAAATTCAAACTTCAAACGGGCATAAGTCTTGACTCGTTTCGTTTGAAGACATGCAACTTGTTACACGCGTGCTTTGACTCAAGCGGAAGACATCTGTGTCGTTGTTAAGTAAGCTCCGCCCTTAGATTTTCCGCCAATTTGAGCAGTTTGTAAAACGCGTAAACCCGCTTTTATTCTGAAATCTTTGCGTCACGTGCACAAAACTTTTTTTACGTGAACTTTGGACCGATATCTAAAGATCTGTCAGATCGGATTTCTTTAAAATTGAAACATGCTTTTTTAAATAATTAAATGAATATTGCATTTTTATGCAAATTATTCTTCTGCCTCTAAATCATACATACAACGTAGCATGTTCATGGCATTTGGCAAAGATGTAGAGTGTTATTTCAAATATCACTAAAACCAATCATACCCCAATTGGCCAAAGGGGGGCGCTATATCATTTTGAGCAGTTTGTGAAAGCTTAAAACCGTTTTTATTCTAGGATTTCTTTTTAGCAATTTGCATGAAACATTCTACACGCAATCTAAGGACCTTTATCTAACATGCCTATGAAGTGCATACAATAAAATAATAAAATAATAATAATAAATATAGCTGCAAGCAGCGATAAAGTGGCCAAAGCCAAAAACACCTCAAATCATGAACACAGCCTGGGATGTGCGTGAAATCTTGCAAGCACATTCCCAATAGGTCAAGGAACAGATACCACCCTTCTATCATTGGCCTGTTATAGCGCCACCAGCGGGTCAACTTTTGCATAACATTTTTGGAAAAAATGGACCAATCTTTGACGTCAGTAACGTCAAAGAGAGCACTGCCTGCGATCTTGACATTTTGTACTTTTATAGCCATTGTTTTCTGGCTAGAAGCGAGCCCACAATTGTTTCTAAGTAGACGGGATTTTCGGTTCCTTTCTACTCCTACATACTTAGTGAGAAAATGAAAATAAAAACATCAATGTGTTCAGCTTACAGTGGCGAAGTGTGCTATTATTTTTTATAGCAATCAGCCAAATGGTGGCGCTGTAGGAAGCCTTCGAAAGTGCGATCTTTGAACAGGTATAGCTCATGCTGTGTTATACATACAGCCATGAAACCTGTATACACTTATGCGTCTCCTCATGCCGAACAACTTTTACCCTCTAACTTTTGACCTCTGACCTTTAGGTCTCCCACAATTCGGAATTATATGAAAAACAGTAAAAATCTATCTCCTCCTGGGATTTTCGCGTCAAGTGCACAAAACTTTTTTCACATGAACTTTGAACCTATATCTACACAGGCTATGTGGTGAGAAGTTTGTACGTTAAATAATGATTTTTTAATAATTCAATATATATTGCGGTTTTATGCAAATTATTCTTCGGCCTCTAAATCATACATGCAAAGTTACACGTTCATGGCATTTGGCAAAGATGTGGAGGGTTAGTCAAAGTATCACTGAAACCAATTTTATTCCAATCGGCCAAAGGGGGGCGCTATACGAAGCGTCTGAAAATTCAAACTTCAAACGGGCATAAGTCATGACTCGTTTCGTTTGAAGACATGCAACTTGTTACATGCGTGCTTTGACTCAAGCGGAAGACATCTGTGTCGTTGTTAAGTAAGCTCCGCCCTTTGATTTTCCGCCATTTTGAGCAGTTTGTAAAACGCGTAAACCCGCTTTTATTCTGGAATTTTCGCGTCACGTGCACAAAACTTTTTTTACGTGAACTTTGGACCGATATCTAAAGATCTGTCAGATCGGATTTCTTTAACATTGAAACATGCTTTTTTAAATAATTCAAACAATATTGCATTTTTATGCAAATTATTCTTCTGCCTCTAAAACATACATGCAAAGTCACATTTTCATGACAAAATAGTGTAGAGGGTTAGTTCAAATATCACTGAAACCAATCTTACCCCAAATGGCCAAAGGGGGGCGCTATATAATTTTGAGCAGTTTGTAAAACGCTTAAACCCGTTTTTATTCTAGGATTTTTTTTGCAATTTGCATGAAACATTCTACACGCAATCTAAGGACCTTTATCTAACATGCCTATGAAGTGCACACAAAAAAAATTATAAAATAATAATAATAAATATAGCTGCAAGCAGCGATAAAGTGTCCAAAGCCAAAAACACCTCAAATCATGAACACAGCCTGGGATGTGCGTGAAATCTTGCAAGCACATTCCCAATAGGTCAAGGAACAGATACCAACCTTCTCACATTGGCCTGTTATAGCGCCACCAGCGGGTCAACTTTTGCCTAACACATTTTTGGAACAAAATGGACCAATCTTTGACGTCAGTAACGTCAAAGAGAGCACTGCCTGCGATCTTGACATTTTGTGCTTTTATAGCCATTGTTTTCTGGCTTGAAGCGAGCCCACAATTGTTTCGAAGGAACAATATTTTTCTAGTTTCTATACTATACTATACTATATCAACTTCTCCTCAAAACTTCGGTTCCTTTCTACTCCTACATACTTAGTGAGAAAATGAAAATAAAAACATCAATGTGTTCAGTTTACAGTGGCGAAGTGTGCTATTATTTTTTATAGCAATCAGCCAAATGGTGGCGCTGTAGGAAGCCTTCGAAAGTGCGAACTTTGAACAGGTATAGCTCATGCTGTGTTTTAGTTACAGCCATGAAACCTGTATACACGTATGCGTCTCCTCATGCCGAACAACTTTTACCCTCTAACTTTTGACCTCTGACCTTTAGGTCTCCCACAATTCGGAATTATATGAAAAACAGTAAAAATCTATCTCCTCCTGGGATTTTCGCGTCAAGTGCACAAAACTTTTTTCACATGAACTTTGAACCTATACCTATACAGTCTATGTGGTGAGAAGTTTGTACGTTAAACCATTAATTTTTAATAATTCAATTCATATTGCGGTTTTATGCAAATTATTATTCTGCCTCTAAATCAAACATGCAAAGTGTTACTTTCATGGCATTTGGCAAACATGTAGAGGGTTAGTCCAAATATCACTGAAACCAATCTTATTCCAATTGGCCAAAGGGGGGCGCTATACGAAGCGTTTGAAAATTCAAACTTCAAACGGGCATAAGTCTTGACTCGTTTCGTTTGAAGACATGCAACTTGTTACACGCGTGCTTTGACTCAAGCGGAAGACATCTGTGTCGTTGTTAAGTAAGCTCCGCCCTTAGATTTTCCGCCAATTTGAGCAGTTTGTAAAACGCGTAAACCCGCTTTTATTCTGAAATCTTTGCGTCACGTGCACAAAACTTTTTTTACGTGAACTTTGGACCGATATCTAAAGATCTGTCAGATCGGATTTCTTTAAAATTGAAACATGCTTTTTTAAATAATTAAATGAATATTGCATTTTTATGCAAATTATTCTTCTGCCTCTAAATCATACATACAACGTAGCATGTTCATGGCATTTGGCAAAGATGTAGAGTGTTATTTCAAATATCACTAAAACCAATCATACCCCAATTGGCCAAAGGGGGGCGCTATATCATTTTGAGCAGTTTGTGAAAGCTTAAAACCGTTTTTATTCTAGGATTTCTTTTTAGCAATTTGCATGAAACATTCTACACGCAATCTAAGGACCTTTATCTAACATGCCTATGAAGTGCATACAATAAAATAATAAAATAATAATAATAAATATAGCTGCAAGCAGCGATAAAGTGGCCAAAGCCAAAAACACCTCAAATCATGAACACAGCCTGGGATGTGCGTGAAATCTTGCAAGCACATTCCCAATAGGTCAAGGAACAGATACCACCCTTCTATCATTGGCCTGTTATAGCGCCACCAGCGGGTCAACTTTTGCATAACATTTTTGGAAAAAATGGACCAATCTTTGACGTCAGTAACGTCAAAGAGAGCACTGCCTGCGATCTTGACATTTTGTACTTTTATAGCCATTGTTTTCTGGCTAGAAGCGAGCCCACAATTGTTTCTAAGTAGACGGGATTTTCGGTTCCTTTCTACTCCTACATACTTAGTGAGAAAATGAAAATAAAAACATCAATGTGTTCAGCTTACAGTGGCGAAGTGTGCTATTATTTTTTATAGCAATCAGCCAAATGGTGGCGCTGTAGGAAGCCTTCGAAAGTGCGATCTTTGAACAGGTATAGCTCATGCTGTGTTATACATACAGCCATGAAACCTGTATACACTTATGCGTCTCCTCATGCCGAACAACTTTTACCCTCTAACTTTTGACCTCTGACCTTTAGGTCTCCCACAATTCGGAATTATATGAAAAACAGTAAAAATCTATCTCCTCCTGGGATTTTCGCGTCAAGTGCACAAAACTTTTTTCACATGAACTTTGAACCTATATCTACACAGGCTATGTGGTGAGAAGTTTGTACGTTAAATAATGATTTTTTAATAATTCAATATATATTGCGGTTTTATGCAAATTATTCTTCGGCCTCTAAATCATACATGCAAAGTTACACGTTCATGGCATTTGGCAAAGATGTGGAGGGTTAGTCAAAGTATCACTGAAACCAATTTTATTCCAATCGGCCAAAGGGGGGCGCTATACGAAGCGTCTGAAAATTCAAACTTCAAACGGGCATAAGTCATGACTCGTTTCGTTTGAAGACATGCAACTTGTTACACGCGTGCTTTGACTCAAGCGGAAGACATCTGTGTCGTTGTTAAGTAAGCTCCGCCCTTTGATTTTCCGCCATTTTGAGCAGTTTGTAAAACGCGTAAACCCGCTTTTATTCTGGAATTTTCGCGTCACGTGCACAAAACTTTTTTTACGTGAACTTTGGACCGATATCTAAAGATCTGTCAGATCGGATTTCTTTAACATTGAAACATGCTTTTTTAAATAATTCAAACAATATTGCATTTTTATGCAAATTATTCTTCTGCCTCTAAAACATACATGCAAAGTCACATTTTCATGACAAAATAGTGTAGAGGGTTAGTTCAAATATCACTGAAACCAATCTTACCCCAAATGGCCAAAGGGGGGCGCTATATAATTTTGAGCAGTTTGTAAAACGCTTAAACCCGTTTTTATTCTAGGATTTTTTTTGCAATTTGCATGAAACATTCTACACGCAATCTAAGGACCTTTATCTAACATGCCTATGAAGTGCACACAAAAAAAATTATAAAATAATAATAATAAATATAGCTGCAAGCAGCGATAAAGTGTCCAAAGCCAAAAACACCTCAAATCATGAACACAGCCTGGGATGTGCGTGAAATCTTGCAAGCACATTCCCAATAGGTCAAGGAACAGATACCAACCTTCTCACATTGGCCTGTTATAGCGCCACCAGCGGGTCAACTTTTGCCTAACACATTTTTGGAACAAAATGGACCAATCTTTGACGTCAGTAACGTCAAAGAGAGCACTGCCTGCGATCTTGACATTTTGTGCTTTTATAGCCATTGTTTTCTGGCTTGAAGCGAGCCCACAATTGTTTCGAAGGAACAATATTTTTCTAGTTTCTATACTATACTATACTATATCAACTTCTCCTCAAAACTTCGGTTCCTTTCTACTCCTACATACTTAGTGAGAAAATGAAAATAAAAACATCAATGTGTTCAGTTTACAGTGGCGAAGTGTGCTATTATTTTTTATAGCAATCAGCCAAATGGTGGCGCTGTAGGAAGCCTTCGAAAGTGCGAACTTTGAACAGGTATAGCTCATGCTGTGTTTTAGTTACAGCCATGAAACCTGTATACACGTATGCGTCTCCTCATGCCGAACAACTTTTACCCTCTAACTTTTGACCTCTGACCTTTAGGTCTCCCACAATTCGGAATTATATGAAAAACAGTAAAAATCTATCTCCTCCTGGGATTTTCGCGTCAAGTGCACAAAACTTTTTTCACATGAACTTTGAACCTATACCTATACAGTCTATGTGGTGAGAAGTTTGTACGTTAAACCATTAATTTTTAATAATTCAATTCATATTGCGGTTTTATGCAAATTATTATTCTGCCTCTAAATCAAACATGCAAAGTGTTACTTTCATGGCATTTGGCAAACATGTAGAGGGTTAGTCCAAATATCACTGAAACCAATCTTATTCCAATTGGCCAAAGGGGGGCGCTATACGAAGCGTTTGAAAATTCAAACTTCAAACGGGCATAAGTCTTGACTCGTTTCGTTTGAAGACATGCAACTTGTTACACGCGTGCTTTGACTCAAGCGGAAGACATCTGTGTCGTTGTTAAGTAAGCTCCGCCCTTAGATTTTCCGCCAATTTGAGCAGTTTGTAAAACGCGTAAACCCGCTTTTATTCTGAAATCTTTGCGTCACGTGCACAAAACTTTTTTTACGTGAACTTTGGACCGATATCTAAAGATCTGTCAGATCGGATTTCTTTAAAATTGAAACATGCTTTTTTAAATAATTAAATAAATATTGCATTTTTATGCAAATTATTCTTCTGCCTCTAAATCATACATACAACGTAGCATGTTCATGGCATTTGGCAAAGATGTAGAGTGTTATTTCAAATATCACTAAAACCAATCATACCCCAATTGGCCAAAGGGGGGCGCTATATCATTTTGAGCAGTTTGTGAAAGCTTAAAACCGTTTTTATTCTAGGATTTCTTTTTAGCAATTTGCATGAAACATTCTACACGCAATCTAAGGACCTTTATCTAACATGCCTATGAAGTGCATACAATAAAATAATAAAATAATAATAATAAATATAGCTGCAAGCAGCGATAAAGTGGCCAAAGCCAAAAACACCTCAAATCATGAACACAGCCTGGGATGTGCGTGAAATCTTGCAAGCACATTCCCAATAGGTCAAGGAACAGATACCACCCTTCTATCATTGGCCTGTTATAGCGCCACCAGCGGGTCAACTTTTGCATAACATTTTTGGAAAAAATGGACCAATCTTTGACGTCAGTAACGTCAAAGAGAGCACTGCCTGCGATCTTGACATTTTGTACTTTTATAGCCATTGTTTTCTGGCTAGAAGCGAGCCCACAATTGTTTCGAAGGAACAATATTTTTCTAGTTGTGGGCTCGCCAGTACCTGGCGAGCACACTTTAGATATTGTCATTATTTATTTATTTATTTATCTAGTAAGTAGACGGGATTTTCGGTTCCTTTCTACTCCTACATACTTAGTGAGAAAATGAAAAGAAAAACATCAATGTGTTCAGTTTACAGTGGCGAAGTGTGCTATTATTTATTATAGCAATCGGCCAAATGGTGGCGCTGTAGGAAGCCTTCGAAAGTGCGATCTTTGAACAGGTATAGCTCATGCTGTGTTATACATACAGCCATGAAACCTGTATACACTTATGCGTCTCCTCATGCCGAACAACTTTTACCCTCTAACTTTTGACCTCTGACCTTTAGGTCTCCCACAATTCGGAATTATATGAAAAACAGTAAAAATCTATCTCCTCCTGGGATTTTCGCGTCAAGTGCACAAAACTTTTTTCACATGAACTTTGAACCTATATCTACACAGGCTATGTGGTGAGAAGTTTGTACGTTAAATAATGATTTTTTAATAATTCAATATATATTGCGGTTTTATGCAAATTATTCTTCGGCCTCTAAATCATACATGCAAAGTTACACGTTCATGGCATTTGGCAAAGATGTGGAGGGTTAGTCAAAGTATCACTGAAACCAATTTTATTCCAATCGGCCAAAGGGGGGCGCTATACGAAGCGTCTGAAAATTCAAACTTCAAACGGGCATAAGTCATGACTCATTTCGTTTGAAGACATGCAACTTGTTACACGCTTGCTTTGACTCAAGCGGAAGACATCTGTGTCGTTGTTAAGTAAGCTCCGCCCTTTGATTTTCCGCCATTTTGAGCAGTTTGTAAAACGCGTAAACCCGCTTTTATTCTGGAATTTTCGCGTCACGTGCACAAAACTTTTTTTACGTGAACTTTGGACCGATATCTAAAGATCTGTCAGATCGGATTTCTTTAACATTGAAACATGCTTTTTTAAATAATTCAAACAATATTGCATTTTTATGCAAATTATTCTTCTGCCTCTAAAACATACATGCAAAGTCAGATTTTCATGACAAAATAGTGTAGAGGGTTAGTTCAAATATCACTGAAACCAATCTTACCCCAAATGGCCAAAGGGGGGCGCTATATAATTTTGAGCAGTTTGTAAAACGCTTAAACCCGCTTTTATTCTAGGATTTTTTTTGCAATTTGCATGAAACATTCTACACGCAATCTAAGGACCTTTATCTAACATGCCTATGAAGTGCACACAAAAAAATTATAAAATAATAATAATAAATATAGCTGCAAGCAGCGATAAAGTGTCCAAAGCCAAAAACACCTCAAATCATGAACACAGCCTGGGATGTGCGTGAAATCTTGCAAGCACATTCCCAATAGGTCAAGGAACAGATACCAACCTTCTCACATTGGCCTGTTATAGCGCCACCAGCGGGTCAACTTTTGCACAACACATTTTTGGAACAAAATGGACCAATCTTTGACGTCAGTAACGTCAAAGAGAGCACTGCCTGCGATCTTGACATTTTGTGCTTTTATAGCCATTGTTTTCTGGCTTGAAGCGAGCCCACAATTGTTTCGAAGGAACAATATTTTCTAGTTTATCTATCAGGCAGGCAATCAACAGTAGACGGGATTTCGGTTCCTTTCTACTCCTACATACTTAGTGAGAAAATGAAAATAAAAACATCAATGTGTTCAGTTTACAGTGGCGAAGTGTGCTATTATTTTTTATAGCAATCGGCCAAATGGTGGCGCTGTAGGAAGCCTTCGAAAGTGCGATCTTTGAACAGGTATAGCTCATGCTGTGTTATACATACAGCCATGAAACCTGTATACACTTATGCGTCTCCTCATGCCGAACAACTTTTACCCTCTAACTTTTGACCTCTGACCTTTAGGTCTCCCACAATTCGGAATTATATGAAAAACAGTAAAAATCTATCTCCTCCTGGGATTTTCGCGTCAAGTGCACAAAACTTTTTTCACATGAACTTTGAACCTATATCTACACAGGCTATGTGGTGAGAAGTTTGTACGTTAAATAATGATTTTTTAATAATTCAATAAATATTGCGGTTTTATGCAAATTATTCTTCTGCCTCTAAATCATGCATGCAAAGTTACACGTTCATGGCATTTGGCAAAGATGTGGAGGGTTAGTCAAAGTATCACTGAAACCAATTTTATTCCAATCGGCCAAAGGGGGGCGCTATACGAAGCGTTTGAAAATTCAAACTTCAAACGGGCATAAGTCATGACTCGTTTCGTTTGAAGACATGCAACTTGTTACACGTGTGCTTTGACTCAAGCGGAAGACATCTTTGTCGTTGTTAAGTAAGCTCCGCCCTTCGATTTTCCGCCACTTTGAGCAGTTTGTAAAACGCGTAAACCCGCTTTTATTCTGGAATTTTCGCGTCACGTGCACAAAACATTTTTTTACATGAACTTTGGACCGATATCTAAAGATCTGTCAGATCGGATTTCTTTAACATTGAAACATGCTTTTTTAAATAATTCAAACAATATTGCATTTTTATGCAAATTATTCTTCTGCCTCTAAAACATACAAGCAAAGTCACATTTTCATGACAAAATAGTGTAGAGGGTTAGTTCAAATATCACTGAAACCAATCTTACCCCAAATGGCCAAAGGGGGGCGCTATATAATTTTGAGCAGTTTGTAAAACGCTTAAACCCGTTTTTATTCTAGGATTTTTTTTGCAATTTGCATGAAACATTCTACACGCAATCTAAGGACCTTTATCTAACATGCCTATGAAGTGCACACAAAAAAATTATAAAATAATAATAATAAATATAGCTGCAAGCAGCGATAAAGTGGCCAAGGTAGAAAAAGTAGGAAAGCAAAAAAGCATCAAGGGAAAGCAAAGAAGAAATCAAAGAAAAACTGGAAGCAGTGTTCTTCCGAACAGGTCTCCGGCAGGTCAGGTGTTTTTTTTTGGCCTAGTGGTGACTATAATAGGCCAAAGTCAAAAGGGTACCACGTGTTCTTTGGCCTTTCACGGCAATCGGACGCTGCATGCGGGATTTGAGGCATTTTGTTCCAAAAATGGGTTTTGCAAAAATTGACCCGCTGGTGGCGCTATAACAGGCCAATGTGAGAAGGGTGGCATCTGTTCCTTGGCCTAGTGGGAATGTGCATGCAAAATCTCACACAAATAGCAGGCTGCGTTTGAGACATTTTGTTCAAAAAGGAGCAATCCTGCAAACCTTGGAATTCAATGTTAGCCAATTAGATAGAATATGATATTGGACAAATCCGTCATGATTACATCACTGTAGAGATACTGTGTGCCCATTTGTGTGATTATCGGATAAAATCTGAAGGAGTAATATCGAAGAATGCGTTTTTGGCCTTCTGGTGGCGCTATAAATGACAGAGACTCTGCCGATTTTACACTAATCGGCATAGTTATTGGTGAAAGCACAAATTGACCTCTACACAACATGTATGCAAAAGACTATATGCAACAGACATAAAATAGTTCCAAAGAACTCCTCAAGGTTTTCAAATAATTCAAGTAGTAAACGTCTTCAAATAAAGTTTTTAAACATTAAGTATTGTGAAGTCTGAACCCAAACCAGCACACGGAAACAGTTCTCAAGGTGAAAACGCAATAAGCGTTGTTTTATTCAATGGGGCGTTCCCCTAAAACATGAAATAAAGTTCTTCCCAAAACCGGGGCTTTTAACACGTCTTCAAATAAAGTTTTTAAACATTAAGTATTGTGAAGTCTGAACCCAAACCAGCACACGGAAACAGTTCTCAAGGTGAAAACGCAATAAGCGTTGTTTTATTCAATGGGGCGTTCCCCTAAAACATGAAATAAAGTTCTTCCCAAAACCGGGGCTTTTAACTCAAAATATGCTTCTTTCCAGAACTTAACAAACAGGGGTTACATTCGAAACATATGTTTCACAGTATGCCGTTGCTTCCATTAACACATGCCATTTCTCTTCCAAGACTCAGATGCTGCTCCTAATTTGCCTACAATGGGAACAGATAGAACCACCATTAGCAATGTGGCAAAATACAGAGCAAATGTGCGACAGAGGAGAACATAGTGGAGTTTTGCTTACTGCTCGATGGAAGAGTCCCTTCGAGAGCCAGCTACACAGTGAAGCAGAGCTCGGTGGTTAAGAGCAAAAACATTTGGATTGCCTGACTCGGAGAAGCTGTGTTGCGGCCAGGTGCTGACAAATCAAACTGATTGCAACAAGCAGCCATCTTAGCTGCTGCATTCTGGGAAATGTAGTTTTTCTGAAAACCAAACAAAGCCATCAGTTAGATTCAGTTCACATGCAAAAAACAGGGCCTGGATAAATCAACTAATCAGCCGATCTACAAGGTTAAAACAAAATAAAGTCAACAGATGTGCTGATTTGGAGGTTGTGATTTGCCATCCAATTTGCGTGATTTTAGGCCAAAATCTGTAGGAGCAGTGTTGTAAAATGTGTTTTGCAAAAATCTGTCTGATGGTGGCGCTAGAGAGGGGCATGTGTGAAATCAGGGACGGAGGTTGTGATTTGACAATCAATTTGCGTGATTTTAGGCCAAAATCTGTAGGAGCAGTGTTCACAAATGTTTTGCAAGAATCGGCCTCATGGTGGCGCTGGAGGGCCATGTGAGAAATCAGGCAGCCAAGGAGTGTGTGCAAAGTTTGGCATGGATAGGGGCAATGGTAACGGAGATATGAATAGGGCAAAAGTATGATGTCACACGGACAGAGTGACAGCCGGTGGAGGTTTCGATAGTAACTGCGACCTAACAGTCGCAATAATACTCACATCTCTTTAGTTAAATGCTTACATTGAAGAAAGAGATGAGGCCACACCCCAAACAATAGTGGACACAGGCAATAATCCACAACTGCACACTCCTGACAATATAAAACACATTCTCACTGTAAACGATAGAACCAAAATAACACAGTAAAATGGTAAAAGAGACCATACAAAATACAAGCAAACAGTCTTACCGGTTAACAGAGCAGCACACACTCCTCAACTCAGCAGTGTTTTGTTCAAACTGTTCAGATGGATTGATTGATTGATTGAAGAATTTATTAGAAGTTTGCAATAGAAAAAAGTACAGTTTCATGACAGTACAAATCACTGGTACAAGGTCAACTAAAAGGAGATCCTAGAAAGCCGAGGCTTATTTCCACAGGAACCACACTTTAAGTATCTCATATAACATTGAAAGACAGACGGATAGAACATAGTACTTTATCTAGGATAATATCAGTTTCAAAAGCATAACATCAAATACAAAAGGCAGAATACAAAGAAAAAGGGGGGGGGGGCATGGGGGCTTAGTCTATTTACAAGTCACGGGTAGCTGCTGTCTGAAGGTGACTTTTCATACCAATTTTGAAGGAGGCTAGGGATTTGCTCTCCTTTAGGGCTTGTGGAAGGGCGTTCCACATGTTGATGGTATAGCAGGAGAACGAGTTAGCGCCTTGTTTAGTGTTAAATCTACGCTGATGATGATTAGTGGAGCTGCCTCTGGTGTTATGATCGTGAACATCCTTGACCTTTAAGAAGTAGTTTGTCAGGTACATGGGAATCTTGGAGGTGTAGTGTATCTTGTACACCAGGCCCATTGCAAGATGCTGTACTCTGTCAGCTACTTTGAGCCACCCCACGCTTTCGTGGTGATGCTCGGTAAGGTGGGTCAGAGGAGGGAGACCAAGCACAACCCTAATTAGTTTGTTTTGGGCTGTTTGGAGCTTTAGCTTTAAGGCAGCTGGGGCGTCAAATTCAATCGGCCGACGCCCAACAAGCAACCATCTTAGCTGCTGCATTCTGGGAAATGTTGTTTTTCTGAAAACCAAACAATTAAGATTCAGTTCACAGGCAAAAAAACTTAAAAAAATCAACTAATCAGCCGATCTACAAGCTTAAAACAAAATAAAGTCGACAAATCTGCTTATCTACAAGCAATAATTACATTCCCGAAATGAATCTTTTTACATTCCAATCCCAAAACCAGAAACAAACATTTCCGAGCCACATGTTCACTTACCAATTATCTTAGTCACGCAGCCTCAGTGTCAATATCAGAGTTGGTCAGGTGGATCTAAAAGAAATATAGTGTGGGTTAAATATAAATGGAGTAATGCTGTTAGAAATTGGAATAGTCTTGAAATGAAATGTGTACAAACCTGCAGCAGCTCCAATGAGGTTACTGAACAAACTGAAAAAAAAACTGGCTTTATACAGGGTGTGGTGATTACGAATGCTCGGCAGCTGTGACTCAGGGACCGTGGTCAAAACATTGCATGTGAAAAATAAGAATATATTCCATTTGAAAAATAAAATAAAATGACTGTAATTCCCGCTGAACCGTGGGTTACAAGTGCACAAGTGCACAGTGCACTAACCTACATTATTGCAAAGTGTGATTTAAATGTGACTTTGAATGTATGTTTTAGAGGCAGAAGAATAACGCACGCACGCACACACGCACGCACGCACGCACGCACGCGTGCGCGCGCACGCACGCACGCACGCACGCACGCACGCGCACACACACACACACACACACACACACACACACACACACACACACACACACACACACACCTGTGCCTAACCATTCTGCATTAGAGGTGGGATTTATGGCTATTTGAAGTGAGACAGTACCATCGATCTGGCTCACTAAAAAGAGCCGTTCAAAAGACTGGCTCATTTGTCTCCTTGTATATTTATATATTTTTAAGAAGAATTTGTTTAAACATGAATCCACAAGGTGGCACCACATTCCTCTGCTGACAGTTGAGATCACAATTTAGTATTTACCCTTTTCATAAAATGTGTGTGTAAATTAAGCTACCTTGACTTTTGTTATTCATAAAACACCTAAAAAAAACAAGCAGGCAACAATGAACTCGCTCCTCCACTTGTTCTCTCTCTCTCACTCACTCACTGTACTCAGTCAGTACTCAGTGGAGTAGCAAGGAGATGTTGAATTGGGGGGAGGGGGTCTCCCCCCCAAATGAACGGCTCTGTACTGCGCGAACCGGATCCCAACGTTCACTTCAAAGAGCCGTTCAAAAGATTTGATTCGTTCGCGAACGTCCCAGCTCTATTCTGCATCTAGCCTAAGGCCCAGATCATGGGAAAACCCTACTCACGTCAGGGTGGGGGGTCCCCAGTTCAAATATGATTCTTTTTGGTTTCAGTGATATTTGGACTTACCCTCTACAGTAGTTCATCATGAAAATGTTACTTTGCATGTATGTTTTAGAGGCAGAAGAATAATTTGCATAAAACTTGCAATGTTGATTGAATTATTAAAAAAGCATGTTTCAATGTTTAAAAAATCCGATCTGACAGATCTTTAGATATTGGTCCAAAGTTCATGTAAAAAAAGTTCTGTGCACGTGACGCAAAAGTTCCGGAATAAAAGCGGGTTTAAGTGTTTTACAAACTGCTCAAATTGGCGGAAAATCTAAGGGCGGAGCTTACTTAACAAAGACACAGATGTCTTCCGCTTGAGTCAAGGCACGCGTGTAAGCAAGTTGCATGTCTTCAAACGAAACGAGGCATGACTTATGCCCCTTTAAAGTTTGAGTTTTCAAACGCTTCGTATAGCGCCCCCCTTCGGCCAATTGGAGTAAGATTGCTTTCAGTGATATTTGGACTAACCCTCTACATATTTGCCAAATGCCATGAACGTGTGACTTTGCATGTATGATTTAGAGGCAGAAGAAAAATTTGCATAAAACTGCAACATTGAGTGAATTATTAAAAAATAATGTTTCGCTTTAAAGAAAATCCGCCTAAGTTTTCAGACCGTATTGGTCCAAAGTTCATGTAAAAAAAGTTTCGCGCACATTACGCGAAAATCCCAGGAGGAGATACATTTTTACTGTTTTTCATATAATTCAAAATTGTGGGAGAAGTAAAGGTCAGAGGTCAAAAGTCAGAGCGTACAAGTTGTTCGGCATGAGGAGACGCATAAGTGTATACAGGTTTCATTGCTGTACCTGAAACAGGGCATGAGCTACACCTGTTCAAAGTTGGCATTTTTCAAAGGCTTCCTACAGCGCCACCCTTTGGCCGATTGTTGCGAGCTTCACCTTTTAGCCGTTTGGCATAGTCCTCTGCCATACTGCCGAGTTTCGTAAAAAGCGACTGCACGGTCTAGCCGCTAGAGAAAAAGTGGCGGAAGAATAATAATAAATATAGCTGCAAGCAGCGATAAAGTGGCCAAGGTAGAAAAAGTAAGAAAGCAAAAAAGCATCAAGGGAAAGCAAAGAAGAAATCAAAGAAAAACTAGAAGTAGTGTTCTTCCGAACAGGTCTCCGGCAGGTCAGGTGTTTTTTTTTTGGCCTAGTGGTGACTATAATAGGCCAAAGTCAAAAGGGTACCACGTGTTCTTTGGCCTTTCACGGCAATCGGACGCTGCATGCGGGATTTGAGGCATTTTGTTCCAAAAATGGGTTTTGCAAAAATTGACCCGCTGGTGGCGCTATAACAGGCCAATGTGAGAAGGGTGGCATCTGTTCCTTGGCCTAGTGGGAATGTGCGTGCAGAATCTCACACAAATAGCAGGCTGCGTTTGAGACATTTTGTTCAAAAAGGAGCAATCCTGCAAACCTTGGAATTCAATGTTAGCCAATTAGATAGAATATGATATTGGACAAATCCGTCATGATTACATCACTGTAGAGATACTGTGTGCCCATTTGTGTGATTATCGGATAAAATCTGAAGGAGTAATATTGAAGAATGCGTTTTCGGCCTTCTGGTGGCGCTATAAATGACAGAGACTCTGCCGATTTTACACTAATCGGCATAGTTATTGGTGAAAGCACAAATTGACCTCTACACAACATGTATGCAAAAGACTATATGCAACAGACATAAAATAGTTCCAAAGAACTCCTCAAGGTTTTAACTCAATATCTTTATTTTCCAACTTTTTCATTAGTTGTCTTTGTTGAAGAGTTGGTCATCAGGTTGTAAACCTTCAAAACAGAGGGTTAACAACCTAGCCATTTTCAGGCATGTCTTTTAAATCACAATGTTTTCAAATAATTCAAGTAGTAAACGTCTTCAAATTAAGTTTTTAAACATTAAGTATTGTGAAGTCTGAACCCAAACCAGCACACGGAAACAGTTCTCAAGGTGAAAACGCAATAAGCGTTGTTTTATTCAATGGGGCGTTCCCCTAAAACATGAAATAAAGTTCTTCCCAAAACCGGGGCTTTTAACTCAAAATATGCTTCTTTCCAGAACTTAACAAACAGGGGTTACATTCGAAACATATGTTTCACAGTATGCCGTTGCTTCCATTAACACATGCCATTTCTCTTCCAAGACTCAGATGCAGCTCCTAATTTGCCTACAATGGGAACAGATAGAACCACCATTAGCAATGTGGCAAAATACAGAGCAAATGTGCGACAGAGGAGAACATAGTGGAGTTTTGCTTACTGCTCGATGGAAGAGTCCCTTCGAGAGCCAGCTACACAGTGAAGCAGAGCTCGGTGGTTAAGAGCAAAAACATTTGGATTGCCTGACTCGGAGAAGCTGTGTTGCGGCCAGGTGCTGACAAATCAAACTGATTGCAACAAGCAGCCATCTTAGCTGCTGCATTCTGGGAAATGTAGTTTTTCTGAAAACCAAACTAAGCCATCAGTTAGATTCAGTTCGCACGCACGCACACACACACACACACACACACACACACACACACACACACACACACACACACACACACACACACACACACACACACACACACACACACACACACACACACACACACACACACACACACACCTGTGCCTAACCATTCTGCATTAGAGGTGGGATTTATGGCTCTTTGAAGTGAGACAGTACCATCGATCTGGCTCACTGAAAAGAGCCGTTCAAAAGACTGGCTCATTTGGCTCCTTGTATATTTATATATTTTTAAGAAGAATTTGTTTAAACATGAATCCACAAGGTGGCACCACATTCCTCTGCTGACAGTTGAGATCACAATTTAGTATTTACCCTTTTCATAAAATGTGTGTGTAAATTAAGCTACCTTGACTTTTGTTATTCATAAAACACCAAAAAAAAAAACAAGCAGGCAACAATGAACTCGCTCCTCCACTTGTTCTCTCTCTCTCACTCACTCACTGTACTCAGTCAGTACTCAGTGGAGTAGCAAGGAGATGTTGAATTGGGGGGAGGGGGTCTCCCCCCCAAATGAACGGCTCTCTACTGCGCGAACCGGATCCCAACGTTCACTTCAAAGAGCCGTTCAAAAGATTTGATTCGTTCGCGAACGTCCCAGCTCTATTCTGCATCTAGCCTAAGGCCCAGATCATGGGAAAACCCTACTCACGTCAGGGTGGGGGGTCCCCAGTTCAAATATGATTCTTTTTGGTTTCAGTGATATTTGGACTTACCCTCTACAGTAGTTCATCATGAAAATGTTACTTTGCATGTATGTTTTAGAGGCAGAAGAATAATTTGCATAAAACATGCAATGTTGATGGAATTATTAAAAAAGCATGTTTCAATGTTTAAAAAATCCGATCTGACAGATCTTTAGGTATTGGTCCAAAGTTCATGTAAAAAAAGTTCTGTGCACGTGACGCAAAAGTTCCGGAATAAAAGCGGGTTTAAGTGTTTTACAAACTGCTCAAATTGGCGGAAAATCTAAGGGCGGAGCTTACTTAACAAAGACACAGATGTCTTCCGCTTGAGTCAAGGCACGCGTGTAAGCAAGTTGCATGTCTTCAAACGAAACGAGGCATGACTTATGCCCCTTTAAAGTTTGAGTTTTCAAACGCTTCGTATAGCGCCCCCCTTTGGCCAATTGGAGTAAGATTGCTTTCAGTGATATTTGGACTAACCCTCTACATATTTGCCAAATGCCATGAACGTGTGACTTTGCATGTATGATTTAGAGGCAGAAGAATAATTTGCATAAAACTGCAACATTGAGTGAATTATTAAAAAATAATGTTTCGCTTTAAAGAAAATCCGCCTAACTTTTCAGACCATATTGGTCCAAAGTTCATGTAAAAAAAGTTTCGCGCACATTACGCGAAAATCCCAGGAGGAGATACATTTTTACTGTTTTTCATATAATTCAAAATTGTGGGAGAAGTAAAGGTCAGAGGTCAAAAGTCAGAGCGTAAAAGTTGTTCGGCATGAGGAGACGCACAAGTGTATACAGGTTTCATTGCTGTACCTGAAACAGGGCATGAGCTACACCTGTTCAAAGTTGGCATTTTTCAAAGGCTTCCTACAGCGCCACCCTTTGGCCGATTGTTGCGAGCTTCGCGTTTTAGCCGTTTGGCATAGTCCTCTGCCATACTGCCGAGTTTCGTAAAAAGCGACTGCACGGTCTAGCCGCTAGAGAAAAAGTGGCGGAATAATAATAATAAATATAGCTGCAAGCAGCGATAAAGTGTCCAAGGCATAAAAAGCAGGAAAGCAATAAGGCATCAAGGGAAAGCAAAGAAGAATATCAAAGAAAAACAGGACCGAACAGGACTCTGGCAGGTTTTTTTTTTGGCCTAGTGGTGACTCTATAATAGGCCAAAGTGAAAAGGGTGCCACGTGTTCTTGGGCCTTTCACGGCAATCGGACGCTGCATGCAGGATTTGAAGCATTTTGTTCCAAAAATGTGTTTTGCAAAAATTTACCCGCTGGTGGCGCTATAACAGGCCAATGTGAGAAGGGTGGCCTCTGTTCAGTGTAAATACTGAATAAAAGTACAAAGGTATTGGCATCAACTTGACATTTTTTGAAAATAGCAGATCTACAAGCTCACAATGCAATGCATGAGCATTTACTGGAGTAGCCTAGAAGTAAGACTATACAAGTGAAGTATAAAATACCTCAAAATTATACTAAGGATAGTATTTGAGTAAATGTAATCAGTTACTTTTACACCACTGGCATTGTAGACCCAGATGCTTGTGAAACATGATAAAGAAATAGTCATGCAATAGTATGAATTTCAGTTTATTTACACAAAGGATTTGCAATTGCAAAATATTATAGCAGCATTATTTTCTGTAAGTGGCTAGCAGAGTCAGACTTAACTAAAGTTAAATTGTTTTTATTGAAAAACGTTGAGGGGAAGGCGGCTGGGGGTCAAAACTTGGAACTTTAGGGGCTCACATGGGGCTGCTGTCCTGTGGGCAGAGCAGACTATGGATTCCAATTGGGGGGTGTTGGAACCCAGCCAGCCTAGGTGGGGGAGGGAGAGAGAAATGAGGTGAACTTCAGAATAATTACAGTTGAGCCACAAGGTAGAGAAGAGGTGTTCAATCTGCCCGTTCCACACAGTTCAGAATAATGAACCCACTTACACTGCCTTTCTTTGGCTCCAATGAAGCAATCTGGGAGCTGGTACTGATTGTCAGCTGATTGTCAGATGGGCTTCAGGTGTGAGGCTGAGCTTCCCCTGCATGGTTTGAAACAATGAATAAATGAATGCACTCAAACATCATTACTTTATAAAGAAACTCAAAGTCATTACTTCAAAATCAAAATAGGAATGAGTGTCACTGCGGCTGCTTTTTCCTACCCATAGGTCAGACAGGATTGTGTCAGTCTTTCTGCAGGCTCGCCATCTTTCAGATTCAGTTCTAGGGAATAAACCTGGCCTGGATCAAAGAAAAAGGCCAAATGAATAGAAAAACAACAAATTCAAATAATCTGCTGCACTACAGGCTTGAAACAAAATAATTCCATTAATCTGCCCAACTAGGCATTGGCATTAAACTCAAAATACATCAATTCAATAATCAACATTGCAGCTAACATACAAGCATTACATTCCAAAAGAAATTGTTTAACATTTAGATCCCAAAACCAAAAACAACATAACATTACAGAGCACATGGTCACTCACCAAGTCACAATGTTCCTCATTCACACAGCCAGTGTAGCGAGTGGATCAGGTAGGTATGGTATCTAAAAGTCAAATTATTGCATGGGTAAGTATAAATAATTAATGAATTAAACTGTCAGAAATTGGAATAGTTGTTGAAATAAATAAAGAGTACATACCTGCTGCCTGTAACACCTCCAGTGTTGTGGACCACACTGAGCAAATTACTGCAGAAAGTCTGGCTTTATACTGGGTGTGGTTTGATTGCAAATTGCTGGGCAGCTGTGTTTGGGTCTATTCTGCATTAGAGGTGGGATTTATGGCTCTTTGAAGTGAGACAGTACCATCGATCTGGCTCACTAAAAAGAGCCGTTCAAAAGACTGGCTCATTTGGCTCCTTGTATATTTATATATTTTTAAGAAGAATTTGTTTAAACATGAATCCACAAGGTGGCACCACATTCCTCTGCTGACAGTTGAGATCACAATTTAGTATTTACCCTTTTCATAAAATGTGTGTGTAAATTAAGCTACCTTGACTTTTGTTATTCATAAAACACCTAAAAAAAACAAGCAGGCAACAATGAACTCGCTCCTCCACTTGTTCTCTCTCTCTCACTCACTCACTGTACTCAGTCAGTACTCAGTGGAGTAGCAAGGAGATGTTGAATTGGGGGGAGGGGGTCTCCCCCCAAATGAACGGCTCTCTACTGCGCAAACCGGATCCCATCGTTCACTTCAAAGAGCCGTTCAAAAGATTCGATTCGTTCGCGAACGTCCCAGCTCTATTCTGCATCTAGCCTAAGGCCCAGATCATGGGAAACCCCTACTCACGTCAGGGTGGGGGGTCCCCAGTTCAAATATGATTCTTTTTGGTTTCAGTGATATTTGGACTTACCCTCTACAGTATTTCATCATGAAAATGTGACTTTGCATCTATGTTTTAGAGGCAGAAGAATAATTTGCATAAAACTTGCAATGTTGATTGAATTATTAAAAAAGCATGTTTCAATTTAAAAAAAATCCGATCCGACAGATCTTTAGATATTGGTCCAAAGTTCATGTAAAAAAAGTTCCGTGCACGTGACGCGAAAGTTCCGGAATAAAAGCGGGTTTAAGTGTTTTACAAACTGCTCAAAATGGCGGAAAATCTAAGGGTGGAGCTTACTTAACAAAGACACAGATGTCTTCCGCTTGAGTCAAGGCACGCGTGTAAGCAAGTTGCATGTCTTCAAACGAAACGAGGCATGACTTATGCCCCTTTAAAGTTTGAGTTTTCAAACGCTTCGTATAGCGCCCCCCTTTGGCCAATTGGAGTAAGATTGCTTTCAGTGATATTTGTACTAACCCTCTACATATTTGCCAAATGCCATGAACGTGTCACTTTGCAAGTATGATTTAGAGGCAGAAGAATAATTTGCATGAAACTGCATTATACAGTGAATTATTAAAAAATAATGTTTCGCTTTAAAAGAAATCCGGCCGCTGTGCGATGACCACATTGGTCCAAAGTTCATGTAAAAAAAGTTTCGCGCACGTTACGCGAAAATCCCAGGAGGAGATAGATTTTGACTGTTTTTCATATAATTCAAAATTGTGGGAGAGGTAAAGGTCAGAGGTCAAAAGTCAGAGCGTAAAAGTTGTTCGGCATGAGGAGACGCATAATTGTATACAGGTTTCATTGCTGTACCTGAAACAGGGCATGAGCTACACCAGTTCAAAGTTGGCATTTTTCAAAGGCTTCCTACAGCGCCACCCTTTGGCAGATTGTTGCGAGCTTCGCGTTTTAGCCGTTTGGCATAGTCCTCTGCCATACTGCCGAGTTTCGTAAAAAGCGACTGCACGGTCTAGCCGCTAGAGAAAAAGTGGCGGAATAATAATAATAATAATAATAGTGATGAAGTCCAATAACAATGAGTGGCCAAGGCTTTTGCCACTTCGTGGCCTTGGCCACTAATAATAGTGATGAAGTCCAATAACAATGAGTGGCCAAGGCTTTTGCCACTTCGTGGCCTTGGCCACTAACTAGGAATGAGTGTCACTGCAGCTGCTTTTTCCTACCCATAACCATAGGTCAGACAGGATTGTGTCAGTCTTTCTGCAGGCTCGCCATCTTTCAGATTCAGTTCTAGGCAATAAACCTGGCCTGGATCAAAGAAAAAGGCCAAATGAATAGAAAAACACAAATTCAAATAATCTGCTACAGGCTTGAAACAAAATAATTCCATTAATCTGCCCAACTAGGCATTGGCATTAAACTCAAAATACATCAATTCAATAATCAACGTTGCAGCTAACATACAAGCATTACATTCCAAAAGAAATCGTTTAACATTTAGATCCCAAAACCAAAAACAACATAACATTTCAGAGCACATGGTCACATTGTTCCTCCATCACACACAGCCAGTGTATGGAGTGGATCAGGTAGGTATGGTCAGGTGAGGTAAATCTAAAAGCCAAATTATAGTATGGGTAAGTATAATGAATGAAACTGTTAGAAATTGGAATAGTTGTTGGAATAATGAACAGTGTACAGACCTGCAGCTGCTGCATAATGTAGCAGTGAGTAGCAGCAACCACCAGCACCATGCAGCGTCCAAACAATCTGAGAGGGGGGGAGTGGCCTCAACTCAACCACTATTTATACCCTTGCTTAAGAAGGTTGCCATGTTTGGTCGGGTTGCCATGTTCAGTTGCAGTACCAGGGTTTTCACGGCAAAATGTTGTCAAATGTATTTTAAATGCATGAGGTAAGGCTTGAACAGGGGACTTCTGGAATGATAGACAAAGGCCTTACCAGGTGAGCTATGCACAGCTCTGCACAGTGAGATAATATTACTTTAAATGTTTGTTTTAGAGACAGAAGAATAATTTGCATACAACTTGCAATATTGATTGAATTATTAAAAACTATTAAAAATGCATGTTTCAATTTTTAAAAAATCCGATCTGACAGATCTTTAGATATTGGTCCAAAGTTCATGTAAAAAAAGTTCCGTGCACGTGACGCGAAAGTTCCGGAATAAAAGCGGGTTTAAGTGTTTTACGAACTGCTCCAAAAGGCGGAAAATCGAAGGGCGGAGCTTACTTAACAAAGACACAGATGTTTTCAGCTTGAGTCAAGGCACGCGTGTAAGCAAGTTGCATGTCTTCAAACGAAACGAGGCATGACTTATGCCCCTTTAAAGTTTGAGTTTTCAAACGCTTCGTATAGCGCCCCCCTTTGGCCAATTGGAGTAAGATTGCTTTCAGTGATATTTGGACTAATCCTCTACATATTTGCCAAATGCCATGAACGTGTCACTTTGCATGTATGATTTAGAGGCAGAAGAATAATTTGCATATAACTGCAACATTGAGTGAATTATTAAAAAATAATTTTTCGCTTTAAAGAAAATCCGCCTGAGTTTTCAGACCGTATTGGTCCAAAGTTCATGTAAAAAAAGTTTCGCGCACATTACGCGAAAATCCCAGGAGGAGATACATTTTTACTGTTTTTCATATAATTCAAAATTGTGGGAGAAGTAAAGGTCAGAGGTCAAAAGTCAGAGCGTAAAAGTTGTTCGGCATGAGGAGACGCATAAGTGTATACAGGTTCCATTGCTGTACCTGAAACAGGGCATGAGCTACACCAGTTCAAAGTTTGCACTTTCGAAGGCTTCCTACAGCGCCACCCTTTGGCCGATTGTTGCGAGCTTCGCGTTTTAGCCGTTTGGCATGGTCCTCTGCCATACTGCCATGAACGTGTCACTTTGCAGTATGATTTAGAGGCAGAAGAATAATTTGCATGAAACTGCATTATACGGTTAATTATTAAAAAATAATGTTTCGCTTTAAAGAAAATCCGGCTAACTTTTCAGACCGTATTGGTCCAAAGTTCATGTAAAAAAAGTTTCGCGCACGTTACGCGAAAATCCCAGGAGGAGATACATTTTTACTGTTTTTCATAGAATTCAAAATTGTGGGAGAGGTAAAGGTCAGAGGTCAAAAGTCAGAGCGTAAAAGTTGTTCGGCATGAGGAGACGCATAAGTGTATACAGGTTTCATTGCTGTACCTGAAACAGGGCATGAGCTACACCAGTTCAAAGTTTGCACTTTCGAAGGCTTCCTACAGCGCCACCCTTTGGCCGATTGTTGCGAGCTTCGCGTTTTAGCCGTTTGGCATAGTCCTCTGCCATACTGCCGAGTTTCGTAAAAAGCGACTGCACGGTCTAGCCGCTAGAGCAAAAGTGGCGGAATAATAATAATAATAATAATAATAGTGATGAAGTCCAATAACAATGAGTGGCCAAGGCATTGCCACTTCGTGGCCTTGGCCACTAAATATAGCTGCAAGCAGCGATAAAGTGGCCAAGGTAGAAAAAGTAGGAAAGCAAAAAAGCATCAAGGGAAAGCAAAGAAGAAATCAAAGAAAAACTAGAAGTAGTGTTCTTCCGAACAGGTCTCCAGCAGGTCAGGTGTTTTTTTTTTGGCCTAGTGGTGACTATAATAGGCCAAAGTCAAAAGGGTACCACGTGTTCTTTGGCCTTTCACGGCAATCGGACGCTGCATGCGGGATTTGAGGCATTTTGTTCCAAAAATGGGTTTTGCAAAAATTGACCCGCTGGTGGCGCTATAACAGGCCAATGTGAGAAGGGTGGCATCTGTTCCTTGGCCTAGTGGGAATGTGCGTGCAGAATCTCACACAAATAGCAGGCTGCGTTTGAGACATTTTGTTCAAAAAGGAGCAATCCTGCAAACCTTGGAATTCAATGTTAGCCAATTAGATAGAATATGATATTGGACAAATCCGTCATGATTACATCACTGTAGAGATACTGTGTGCCCATTTGTGTGATTATCGGATAAAATCTGAAGGAGTAATATTGAAGAATGCGTTTTCGGCCTTCTGGTGGCGCTATAAATGACAGAGACTCTGCCGATTTTACACTAATCGGCATAGTTATTGGTAAAAGCACAAATTGACCTCTACACAACATGTATGCAAAAGACTATATGCAACAGACATAAAATAGTTCCAAAGAACTCCTCAAGGTTTTAACTCAATATCTTTATTTTCCAACTTTTTCATTAGTTGTCTTTGTTGAAGAGTTGGTCATCAGGTTGTAAACCTTCAAAACAGAGGGTTAACAACCTAGCCATTTTCAGGCATGTCTTTTAAATCACAATGTTTTCAAATAATTCAAGTAGTAAACGTCTTCAAATAAAGTTTTTAAACATTAAGTATTGTGAAGTCTGAACCCAAACCAGCACACGGAAACAGTTCTCAAGGTGAAAACGCAATAAGCGTTGTTTTATTCAATGGGGCGTTCCCCTAAAACATGAAATAAAGTTCTTCCCAAAACCGGGGCTTTTAACTCAAAATATGCTTCTTTCCAGAACTTAACAAACAGGGGTTACATTCGAAACATATGTTTCACAGTATGCCGTTGCTTCCATTAACACATGCCATTTCTCTTCCAAGACTCAGATGCAGCTCCTAATTTGCCTACAATGGGAACAGATAGAACCACCATTAGCAATGTGGCAAAATACAGAGCAAATGTGCGACAGAGGAGAACATAGTGGAGTTTTGCTTACTGCTCGATGGAAGAGTCCCTTCGAGAGCCAGCTACACAGTGAAGCAGAGCTCGGTGGTTAAGAGCAAAAACATTTGGATTGCCTGACTCGGAGAAGCTGTGTTGCGGCCAGGTGCTGACAAATCAAACTGATTGCAACAAGCAGCCATCTTAGCTGCTGCATTCTGGGAAATGTAGTTTTTCTGAAAACCAAACTAAGCCATCAGTTAGATTCAGTTCACATGCACGCACGCACACACGCACGCACGCACGCACACACGCACACACACACACACACACACACACACACACACACACACACACACACACACACACACACACCTGTGCCTAACCATTCTGCATTAGAGGTGGGATTTATGGCTCTTTGAAGTGAGACAGTACCATCGATCTGGCTCACTGAAAAGAGCCGTTCAAAAGACTGGCTCATTTGGCTCCTTGTATATTTATATATTTTTAAGAAGATTTTTTTAAACATGAATCCACAAGGTGGTACCACATTCCTCTGCTGACAGTTGAGATCACAATTTAGTATTTACCCTTTTCATAAAATGTGTGTAAATTAAGCTACCTTGACTTTTGTTATTCATAAAACACCAAAAAAAAAAACAAGCAGGCAACAATGAACTCGCTCCTCCACTTGTTCTCTCTCTCTCACTCACTGTACTCAGTCAGTACTCAGTGGAGTAGCAAGGAGATGTTGAATTGGGGGGAGGGGGTCTCCCCCCCAAATGAACGGCTCTCTACTGCGCGAACCGGATCCCAACGTTCACTTCAAAGAGCCGTTCAAAAGATTCGATTCGTTCGCGAACGTCCCAGCTCTATTCTGCATCTAGCCTAAGGCCCAGATCATGGGAAAACCCTACTCACGTCAGGGTGGGGGGTCCCCAGTTCAAATATGATTATTTTTGGTTTCAGTGATATTTGGACTTACCCTCTACGGTAGTTCATCATGAAAATCTTACTTTGCATGTATGTTTTAGAGGCAGAAGAATAATTTGCATAAAACTTGCAATGTTGATTGAATTATTAAAAAAGCATGTTTCAATTTAAAAAAAAAAAACGATCTGACAGATCTTTAGATATTGGTCCAAAGTTCATGTAAAAAAAAGTTCTGTGCACGTGACGCGAAAGTTCCGGAATAAAAGCGGGTTTAAGTGTTTTACAAACTGCTCAAAATGGCGGAAAAACTAAGGGCGGAGCTTACTTAACAAAGACACAGATGTCTTCCGCTTGAGTCAAGGCACGCGTGTAAGCAAGTTGCATGTCTTCAAACGAAACGAGGCATGACTTATGCCCCTTTAAAGTTTGAGTTTTCAAACGCTTCGTATAGCGCCCCCCTTTGGCCAATTGGAGTAAGATTGCTTTCAGTGATATTTGGACTAATCCTCTACATATTTGCCAAATGCCATGAACGTGTCACTTTGCATGTATGATTTAGAGGCAGAAGAATAATTTGCATATAACTGCAACATTGAGTGAATTATTAAAAAATAATTTTTCGCTTTAAAGAAAATCCGCCTGAGTTTTCAGACCGTATTGGTCCAAAGTTCATGTAAAAAAAGTTTCGCGCACATTACGCGAAAATCCCAGGAGGAGATACATTTTTACTGTTTTTCATATAATTCAAAATTGTGGGAGAAGTAAAGGTCAGAGGTCAAAAGTCAGAGCGTAAAAGTTGTTCGGCATGAGGAGACGCATAAGTGTATACAGGTTCCATTGCTGTACCTGAAACAGGGCATGAGCTACACCAGTTCAAAGTTTGCACTTTCGAAGGCTTCCTACAGCGCCACCCTTTGGCCGATTGTTGCGAGCTTCGCGTTTTAGCCGTTTGGCATGGTCCTCTGCCATACTGCCATGAACGTGTCACTTTGCAGTATGATTTAGAGGCAGAAGAATAATTTGCATGAAACTGCATTATACGGTTAATTATTAAAAAATAATGTTTCGCTTTAAAGAAAATCCGGCTAACTTTTCAGACCGTATTGGTCCAAAGTTCATGTAAAAAAAGTTTCGCGCACGTTACGCGAAAATCCCAGGAGGAGATACATTTTTACTGTTTTTCATATAATTCAAAATTGTGGGAGAGGTAAAGGTCAGAGGTCAAAAGTCAGAGCGTAAAAGTTGTTCGGCATGAGGAGACGCATAAGTGTATACAGGTTTCATTGCTGTACCTGAAACAGGGCATGAGCTACACCAGTTCAAAGTTTGCACTTTCGAAGGCTTCCTACAGCGCCACCCTTTGGCCGATTGTTGCGAGCTTCGCGTTTTAGCCGTTTGGCATAGGCCTCTGCCATACTGCCGAGTTTCGTAAAAAGCGACTGCACGGTCTAGCCGCTAGAGCAAAAGTGGCGGAATAATAATAATAATAATAATAATAGTGATGAAGTCCAATAACAATGAGTGGCCAAGGCATTGCCACTTCGTGGCCTTGGCCACTAAATATAGCTGCAAGCAGCGATAAAGTGGCCAAGGTAGAAAAAGTAGGAAAGCAAAAAAGCTTCAAGGGAAAGCAAAGAAGAAATCAAAGAAAAACTAGAAGTAGTGAACAGGTCTCCAGCAGGTCAGGTGTTTTTTTTTTGGCCTAGTGGTGACTCTATAATAGGCCAAAGTCAAAAGGGTACCACGTGTTCTTTGGCCTTTCACGGCAATCGGACGCTGCATGCAGGATTTGAGGCATTTTGTTCCAAAAATGGGTTTTGCAAAAATTGACCCGCTGGTGGCGCTATAACAGGCCAATGTGAGAAGGGTGGCATCTGTTCCTTGGCCTAGTGGGAATGTGCGTGCAAAATCTCACACAAATAGCAGGCTGCGTTTGAGACATTTTGTTCAAAAAGGAGCAATCCTGCAAACCTTGGAATTCAATGTTAGCCAATTAGATAGAATATGATATTGGACAAATCCGTCATGATTACATCACTGTAGAGATACTGTGTGCCCATTTGTGTGATTATCGGATAAAATCTGAAGGAGTAATATCGAAGAATGCGTTTTCGGCCTTCTGGTGGCGCTATAAATGACAGAGACTCTGCCGATTTTACACTAATCGGCATAGTTATTGGTAAAAGCACAAATTGACCTCTACACAACATCTATGCAAAAGACTATATGCAACAGACATAAAATAGTTCCAAAGAACTCCTCAAGGTTTTAACTCAATATCTTTATTTTCCAACTTTTTCATTAGTTGTCTTTGTTGAAGAGTTGGTCATCAGGTTGTAAACCTTCAAAACAGAGGGTTAACAACCTAGCCATTTTCAGGCATGTCTTTTAAATCACAATGTTTTCAAATAATTCAAGTAGTAAACGTCTTCAAATAAAGTTTTTAAACATTAAGTATTGTGAAGTCTGAACCCAAACCAGCACACGGAAACAGTTCTCAAGGTGAAAACGCAATAAGCGTTGTTTTATTCAATGGGGCGTTCCCCTAAAACATGAAATAAAGTTCTTCCCAAAACCGGGGCTTTTAACACGTCTTCAAATAAAGTTTTTAAACATTAAGTATTGTTAAGTCTGAACCCAAACCAGCACACGGAAACAGTTCTCAAGGTGAAAACGCAATAAGCGTTGTTTTATTCAATGGGGCGTTCCCCTAAAACATGAAATAAAGTTCTTCCCAAAACCGGGGCTTTTAACTCAAAATATGCTTCTTTCCAGAACTTAACAAACAGGGGTTACATTCGAAACATATGTTTCACAGTATGCTGTTGCTTCCATTAACACATGCCATTTCTCTTCCAAGACTCAGATGCAGCTCCTAATTTGCCTACAATGGGAACAGATAGAACCACCATTAGCAATGTGGCAAAATACAGAGCAAATGTGCGACAGAGGAGAACATAGTGGAGTTTTGCTTACTGCTCGATGGAAGAGTCCCTTCGAGAGCCAGCTACACAGTGAAGCAGAGCTCGGTGGTTAAGAGCAAAAACATTTGGATTGCCTGACTCGGAGAAGCTGTGTTGCGGCCAGGTGCTGACAAATCAAACTGATTGCAACAAGCAGCCATCTTAGCTGCTGCATTCTGGGAAATGTAGTTTTTCTGAAAACCAAGCAAAGCCATCAGTTAGATTCAGTTCACATGCAAAAAACAGGGCCTGGATAAAAAAAATAAGAAAAATCAACTAATCAGCCGATCTACAAGGTTAAAACAAAATAAAGTCAACAGATCTGCTGATTTGGAGGTTGTGATTTGCCATCCAATTTGCGTGATTTTAGGCCAAAATCTGTAGGAGCAGTGTTGTAAAATGTGTTTTGCAAAAATCTGTCTGATGGTGGCGCTAGAGAGGGGCATGTGTGAAATCAGGGACGGAGGTTGTGATTTGACAATCAATTTGTGTGATTTTAGGCCAAAATCTGTAGGAGCAGTGTTCGCAAATGTTTTGCAAGAATCGGCCTCATGGTGGCGCTGGAGGGCCATGTGAGAAATCAGGCAGCCAAGGAGTGTGTGCAAAGTTTGGCATGGATAGGGGCAATGGTAACGGAGATATGAATAGGGCAAAAGTATGATGTCACACGGACAGAGTGACAGCCGGTGAAGGTTTCGATAGTAACTGCGACCTAACAGTCGCAATAATACTCACATCTCTTTAGTTAAATGCTTACATTGAAGAAAGAGATGAGGCCACACCCCAAACAATAGTGGACACAGGCAATAATCCACAACTGCACACTCCTGACAATATAAAACACATTCTCACTGTAAACGATAGAACCAAAATAACACAGTAAAACGGTAAAAGAGACCATACAAAATACAAGCAAACAGTCTTACCGGTTAACAGAGCAGCACACACTCAACTCAGCAGTGTTTTGTTCAAACTGTTCAGATGGATTCAATCGGCCGACCCCAACAAGCAACCATCTTAGCTGCTGCATTCTGGGAAATGTAGTTTTTCTGAAAACCAAACAATTAAGATTCAGTTCACAGGCAAAAAAACTAAAAAAATCAACTAATCAGCCGATCTACAAGCTTAAAACTAAATAAAGTCGACAAATCTGCTTATCTACAAGCAATAATTACATTACCGAAATGAATCTTTTTACATTCCAATCCCAAAACCAGAAACAAACATTTCCGAGCCACATGTTCACTTACCAATTATCTTAGTCACGCAGCCTCAGTGTCAATATCAGAGTTGGTCAGGTGGATCTAAAAGCAATATAGTGTGGGTTAAATATAAATGGAGTAATGCTGTTAGAAATTGGAATAGTCTTGAAATGAAATGTGTACAAACCTGCAGCAGCTCCAATGAGGTTACTGAACAAACTGAAAAAAGACTGGCTTTATACAGGGTGTGGTGATTACGAATGCTCTGCAGCTGCGACTCAGGGACCGTGGTCAAAACATTGCATGTGAAAAATAAGAATATATTCCATTTGAAAAATAAAATAAAATGACTGTAATTCCCGCTGAACCGTGGGTTACAAGTGCACAAGTGCACAGTGCACTAACCTACATTATTGCAAAGTGTGATTTAAATGTGACTTTGAATGTATGTTTTAGAGGCAGAAGAATAACGCACGCACGCGCACGCACGCACGCACGCACGCACGCACGCACGCACGCACGCACGCACGCACGCACGCACGCACGCACGCACACACACACACACACACACACACACACACACACACACACACACACACACACACACACACACACACACACACACAACACCTGTGCCTAACCATTCTGCATTAGAGGTGGGATTTATGGCTATTTGAAGTGAGACAGTACCATCGATCATAAAATGTGTGTGTAAATTAAGCTACCTTGACTGTTGTTATTCATAAAACACCTAAAAAAAACAAGCAGGCAACAATGAACTCGCTCCTCCACTTGTTCTCTCTCTCTCACTCACTCACTGTACTCAGTCAGTACTCAGTGGAGTAGCAAGGAGATGTTGAATTGGGGGGAGGGGGTCTCCCCCCCAAATGAACGGCTCTCTACTGCGCGAACCGGATCCCAACGTTCACTTCAAAGAGCCGTTCAAAAGATTTGATTCGTTCGCGAACGTCCCAGCTCTATTCTGCATCTAGCCTAAGGACCAGATCATGGGAAAACCCTACTCACGTCAGGGTGGGGGGTCCCCAGTTCAAATATGATTCTTTTTGGTTTCAGTGATATTTGGACTTACCCTCTACGGTAGTTCATCATGAAAATGTTACTTTGCATGTATGTTTTAGAGGCAGAAGAATAATTTGCATACAACTTGCAATGTTGATTGAACTATTAAAAAAGCATGTTTCAATGTTTAAAAAATCCGATCTGACAGATCTTTAGATATTGGTCCAAAGTTCATGTAAAAAAAGTTCCGTGCACATGACGCGAAAGTTCCGGAATAAAAGCGGGTTTAAGTGTTTTACGAACTGCTCCAAAAGGCGGAAAATCGAAGGGCGGAGCTTACTTAACAAAGACACAGATGTCTTCAGCTTGAGTCAAGGCACGCGTGTAAGCAAGTTGCATGTCTTCAAACCAAACGAGGCATGACTTATGCCCCTTTAAAGTTTGAGTTTTCAAACGCTTCGTATAGTGCCCCCCTTTGGCCAATTGGAGTAAGATTGCTTTCAGTGATATTTGGACTAATCCTCTACATATTTGCCAAATGCCATGAACGTGTCACTTTGCATGTATGATTTAGAGGCAGAAGAATAATTTGCATATAACTGCAACATTGAGTGAATTATTACAAAATAATGTTTCGCTTTAAAGAAAATCCGCCTAAGTTTTCAGACCGTATTGGTCCAAAGTTCATGTAAAAAAAGTTTCGCGCACATTACGCGAAAATCCCAGGAGGAGATACATTTTTACTGTTTTTCATATAATTCAAAATTGTGGGAGAAGTAAAGGTCAGAGGTCAAAAGTCAGAGCGTAAAAGTTGTTCGGCATGAGGAGACGCATAAGTGTATACAGGTTCCACTGCTGTACCTGAAACAGGGCATGAGCTACACCAGTTCAAAGTTTGCACTTTCGAAGGCTTCCTACAGCGCCACCCTTTGGCCGATTGTTGCGAGCTTCGCGTTTTAGCCGTTTGGCATGGTCCTCTGCCATACTGCCATGAACGTGTCACTTTGCAGTATGATTTAGAGGCAGAAGAATAATTTGCATGAAACTGCATTATACGGTTAATTATTAAAAAATAATGTTTCGCTTTAAAGAAAATCCGGCTAACTTTTCAGACCGTATTGGTCCAAAGTTCATGTAAAAAAAGTTTCGCGCACGTTACGCGAAAATCCCAGGAGGAGATACATTTTTACTGTTTTTCATAGAATTCAAAATTGTGGGAGAGGTAAAGGTCAGAGGTCAAAAGTCAGAGCGTAAAAGTTGTTCGGCATGAGGAGACGCATAAGTGTATACAGGTTTCATTGCTGTACCTGAAACAGGGCATGAGCTACACCAGTTCAAAGTTTGCACTTTCGAAGGCTTCCTACAGCGCCACCCTTTGGCCGATTGTTGCGAGCTTCGCGTTTTAGCCGTTTGGCATAGTCCTCTGCCATACCGCCGAGTTTCGTAAAAAGCGACTGCACGGTCTAGCCGCTAGAGCAAAAGTGGCGGAAGAATAATAATAATAAATATAGCTGCAAGCAGCGATAAAGTGGCCAAGGCAAAAGCATCAAGGGAAAGCAAAGAAGACATCAAAGAGAAAATAGAAGCAGTGTTCTTCCGAACAGGTCAGGTGTTTTTTTTGGCCCACTGGTGACTCTATAACAGGCCAATGTGAGAAGGGTGGCATCTGTTCCTTGGCCTAGTGGGAATGTGTGTGCAAAATCTCACACACATAGCAGGCTGCGTTTGAGACAATTTGTTCAAAAAGGAGCAATCCTGCAAACCTTGGAATTCAATTTTAGCCAATTAGATAGAATATGATATCGGACAAATCCGTCATGATCACATCACTGTAGAGATACTGTGTACTGATTTGTGTGATTTTCTGTCTATAGCTGCAGAGCGAGATGAACAAATCTCAGTGAGAGTTGCAAGGGCCCCATAGCCTAGTGCAGTGTTTGTTATTTTTGCCTTTTTCTTGAGTTTTGCCTTTTGTTCCCGTTCCCGAGTTCTTCATTTTTAGATTTTTGGCAAAGTTTATTTTTGCCATTTTTGAATTTTGGGTTTCACTGTACAACTGCATGGTGGGGGCTGGATAAATAAAAATCTTAACGAGACACAAATTGCTTATTATAAGCAGACATGGCAACCCAGAACCCAACTACTGACACTTTAATGCAAGGACAACAGGAAATCAAATGATGTTTTTCAGGACAGCTTTTTCAGCCCCCGCCTTTTTCAGGATATGAACAGGATAACAGGGGCGGTGCCAGGAATAACATGAATATATAGAGATACATAGTAATACTGAATAAAAGTACGAAGGTATTGGCATCAACTTGAATTTTTTTGAAAATAGCAGATCTACAAGCTCACAATGCAATGCAACGCATGAGCATTTACTGGAGTAGCCTAGAAGTAAGACTATACAAGTGAAGTATAAAATACCTCAATTATACTAAGGATAGTATTTGAGTAAATGTACTCAGTTACTTTTACACCCCTGGCATTGTAGACCCAGATGCTTGTGAAACATGATAAAGAAATAGTCATGCAATAGTATGAATTTCAGTTTATTTACACAAAGGATTTGCAATTGCAAAATATTTGGCAGCATTATTTTCTGTAAGTGGCTAGCAGAGTCAGACTTAACTAAACTTAAATTGTTTTTATTGAAAAACGTTGAGGGGAAGGCGGCTGGGGGTCAAAACTTGGAACTTTAGGCGCTCACATGGGGCTGCCGTCCTGTGGGCAGAGCAGACTATGGATTCCAATTGGGGGGTGTTGGAACCCAGCCAGCCTAGGTGGGGGAGGGAGAGAGAAATGAGGTGAGCTTCAGAATAATTACAGTTGAGCCACAAGTTAGAGAAGAGGTGTTCAATCTGCCCGTTCCACACAATTCAGAATAATGAACCCACTTACACTGCCGTTCTTTGGCTTCAATGAAGCAATCTGGGAGCTGGTACTGATTGTCAGCTGATTGTCAGATGGGCTTCAGGTGTGAGGCTGAGCTTCCCCTGCATGGTTTGAAACAATAAACGAATAAATGAATGCACTCAAACATCATTACTTTATAAAGAAACTCAAAGGCATTACTTCAAAATCAAATCAAACTAGGAATGAGTGTCACTGCGGCTGCTTTTTCCTACCCATAACCATAGGTCAGACAGGATTGTGTCAGTCTTTCTGCAGGCTCGCCATCTTTCAGATTCAGTTCTAGGCAATAAACCTGGCCTGGATCAAAGAAAAAGGCCAAATGAATAGAAAAACAACAAATTCAAATAATCTGCTGCACTACAGGCTTGAAACAAAATAATTCCATTAATCTCCCCAACTAGGCATTGGCATTAAACTCAAAATACATCAATTCAATAATCAACGTTGCAGCTAACATACAAGCATTACATTCCAAAAGAAATCGTTTAACATTTAGATACCAAAACCAAAAACAACATAACATTTCAGAGCACATGGTCAGCTTACCAAGTGACACATTGTTCCTCCATCATACACAGCCAGTGTATCGAGTGGATCAGGTAGGTATGTTCAGGTGAGGTAAATCTAAAAGACAAATTATAGTATGGGTAAGTATAATGAATGAAACTGTTAGAAATTGGAATAGTTGTTGGAATAATGAACAGTGTACAGACCTGCAGCTGCTGCATAATGTAGCAGTGAGTAGCAGCAACCACCAGCACCATGCGGCTTCAAACAATCTGAGAGGGGGGGAGTGGCCTCAACTCAACCACTATTTATACCCTTGCTTAAGAAGGTTGCCATGTTTGGTCGGGTTGCCATGTTCAGTTGCAGTACCAGGGTTTTCACGGCAAAATGTTGTAAAATGTATTTTAAATGCATGAGGTAAGGCTTGAACAGGGGACTTCTGGAATGATAGACAAAGGCCTTACCATGTGAGCTATGCACAGCTCTGCACAGTGAGAAAATATTACTTTAAATGTTTGTTTTAGAAGCAGAAGAATAATTTGCATAAAACTTGCAATGTTGATAGAATTATTAAAAAAGCATGTTTCAATTTTTAAAAAATCCGATCTGACAGATCTTTAGATATTGGTCCAAAGTTCATGTAAAAAAAGTTCTGTGCACGTGACGCGAAAGTTCCGGAATAAAAGATGGTTTAAGTGTTTTACGAACTGCTCCAAAAGGCGGAAAATCGAAGGGCGGAGCTTACTTAACAAAGACACAGATGTCTTCAGCTTGAGTCAAGGCACGCGTGTAAGCAAGTTGCATGTCTTCAAACAAAACGAGGCATGACTTATGCCCCTTTAAAGTTTGAGTTTTCAAACGCTTCGTATAGCGCCCCCCTTTGGCCAATTGGAGTAAGATTGCTTTCAGTGATATTTGGACTAACCCTCGACATATTTGCCAAATGCCATGAACGTGTCACTTTGCATGTATGATTTAGAGGCAGAAGAATAATTTGCATAAAACTGCAACATTGAGTGAGTTATTAAAAAATAATGTTTCGCTTTAAAGAAAATCCGGCCGCTGTGCGATGACCGTGTTGGTCCAAAGTTCATGTAAAAAAAGTTTTGCGCACGTTATGCGAAAATCCCAGGAGGACATAGATTTTGACTGTTTTTCATATAATTCAAAATTGTGGGAGAGGTAAAGGTCAGAGGTCAAAAGTCAGAGCGTAAAAGTTGTTCGGCATGAGGAGACGCATAAGTGTATACAGGTTTCATTGCTGTACCTGAAACAGGGCATGAGCTACACCAGTTCAAAGTTTGCACTTTTGAAGGCTTCCTACAGCGCCACCCTTTGGCCGATTGTTGCGAGCTTCGCGTTTTAGCCGTTTGGCATAGTCCTCTGCCATACTGCCATGAACGTGTCACTTTGCATGTATGATTTAGAGGCAGAAGAATAATTTGCATGAAACTGCATTATACGGTTAATTATTAAAAAATAATGTTTCGCTTTAAAGAAAATCCGGCTAACTTTTCAGACCGTATTGGTCCAAAGTTCATGTAAAAAAAGTTTCGCGCACGTTACGCGAAAATCCCAGGAGGAGATACATTTTTACTGTTTTTCATAGAATTCAAAATTGTGGGAGAGGTAAAGGTCAGAGGTCAAAAGTCAGAGCGTAAAAGTTGTTCGGCATGAGGAGACGCATAAGTGTATACAGGTTTCATTGCTGTACCTGAAACAGGGCATGAGCTACACCAGTTCAAAGTTTGCACTTTCGAAGGCTTCCTACAGCGCCACCCTTTGGCCGATTGTTGCGAGCTTCGCGTTTTAGCCGTTTGGCATAGGCCTCTGCCATACTGCCGAGTTTCGTAAAAAGCGACTGCACGGTCTAGCCGCTAGAGCAAAAGTGGCGGAATAATAATAATAAATATAGCTGCAAGCAGCGATAAAGTGTCCAAGGCATAAAAAGCAGGAAAGCAATAAGGCATCAAGGGAAAGCAAAGAAGAATATCAAAGAAAAACAGGACCGAACAGGACTCTGGCAGGTTTTTTTTTTGGCCTAGTGGTGACTCTATAATAGGCCAAAGTGAAAAGGGTGCCACGTGTTCTTGGGCCTTTCACGGCAATCGGACGCTGCATGCAGGATTTGAAGCATTTTGTTCCAAAAATGTGTTTTGCAAAAATTTACCCGCTGGTGGCGCTATAACAGGCCAATGTGAGAAGGGTGGCCTCTGTTCAGTGTAAATACTGAATAAAAGTACAAAGGTATTGGCATCAACTTGACATTTTTTGAAAATAGCAGATCTACAAGCTCACAATGCAATGCATGAGCATTTACTGGAGTAGCCTAGAAGTAAGACTATACAAGTGAAGTATAAAATACCTCAAAATTATACTAAGGATAGTATTTGAGTAAATGTAATCAGTTACTTTTACACCACTGGCATTGTAGACCCAGATGCTTGTGAAACATGATAAAGAAATAGTCATGCAATAGTATGAATTTCAGTTTATTTACACAAAGGATTTGCAATTGCAAAATATTATAGCAGCATTATTTTCTGTAAGTGGCTAGCAGAGTCAGACTTAACTAAAGTTAAATTGTTTTTATTGAAAAACGTTGAGGGGAAGGCGGCTGGGGGTCAAAACTTGGAACTTTAGGGGCTCACATGGGGCTGCTGTCCTGTGGGCAGAGCAGACTATGGATTCCAATTGGGGGGTGTTGGAACCCAGCCAGCCTAGGTGGGGGAGGGAGAGAGAAATGAGGTGAACTTCAGAATAATTACAGTTGAGCCACAAGGTAGAGAAGAGGTGTTCAATCTGCCCGTTCCACACAGTTCAGAATAATGAACCCACTTACACTGCCTTTCTTTGGCTCCAATGAAGCAATCTGGGAGCTGGTACTGATTGTCAGCTGATTGTCAGATGGGCTTCAGGTGTGAGGCTGAGCTTCCCCTGCATGGTTTGAAACAATGAATAAATGAATGCACTCAAACATCATTACTTTATAAAGAAACTCAAAGTCATTACTTCAAAATCAAAATAGGAATGAGTGTCACTGCGGCTGCTTTTTCCTACCCATAGGTCAGACAGGATTGTGTCAGTCTTTCTGCAGGCTCGCCATCTTTCAGATTCAGTTCTAGGGAATAAACCTGGCCTGGATCAAAGAAAAAGGCCAAATGAATAGAAAAACAACAAATTCAAATAATCTGCTGCACTACAGGCTTGAAACAAAATAATTCCATTAATCTGCCCAACTAGGCATTGGCATTAAACTCAAAATACATCAATTCAATAATCAACATTGCAGCTAACATACAAGCATTACATTCCAAAAGAAATTGTTTAACATTTAGATCCCAAAACCAAAAACAACATAACATTACAGAGCACATGGTCACTCACCAAGTCACAATGTTCCTCATTCACACAGCCAGTGTAGCGAGTGGATCAGGTAGGTATGGTATCTAAAAGTCAAATTATTGCATGGGTAAGTATAAATAATTAATGAATTAAACTGTCAGAAATTGGAATAGTTGTTGAAATAAATAAAGAGTACATACCTGCTGCCTGTAACACCTCCAGTGTTGTGGACCACACTGAGCAAGTTACTGCAGAAAGTCTGGCTTTATACTGGGTGTGGTTTGATTGCAAATTGCTGGGCAGCTGTGTTTGGGTCTATTCTGCATTAGAGGTGGGATTTATGGCTCTTTGAAGTGAGACAGTACCATCGATCTGGCTCACTAAAAAGAGCCGTTCAAAAGACTGGCTCGTTTGGCTCCTTGTATATTTATATATTTTTAAGAAGAATTTGTTTAAACATGAATCCACAAGGTGGCACCACATTCCTCTGCTGACAGTTGAGATCACAATTTAGTATTTACCCTTTTCATAAAATGTGTGTGTAAATTAAGCTACCTTGACTTTTGTTATTCATAAAACACCTAAAAAAAACAAGCAGGCAACAATGAACTCGCTCCTCCACTTGTTCTCTCTCTCTCACTCACTCACTGTACTCAGTCAGTACTCAGTGGAGTAGCAAGGAGATGTTGAATTGGGGGGAGGGGGTCTCCCCCCAAATGAACGGCTCTCTACTGCGCAAACCGGATCCCATCGTTCACTTCAAAGAGCCGTTCAAAAGATTCGATTCGTTCGCGAACGTCCCAGCTCTATTCTGCATCTAGCCTAAGGCCCAGATCATGGGAAACCCCTACTCACGTCAGGGTGGGGGGTCCCCAGTTCAAATATGATTCTTTTTGGTTTCAGTGATATTTGGACTTACCCTCTACGGTAGTTCATCATGAAAATGTTACTTTGCATGTATGTTTTAGAGGCAGAAGAATAATTTGCATACAACTTGCAATGTTGATTGAACTATTAAAAAAGCATGTTTCAATGTTTAAAAAATCCGATCTGACAGATCTTTAGATATTGGTCCAAAGTTCATGTAAAAAAAGTTCCGTGCACATGACGCGAAAGTTCCGGAATAAAAGCGGGTTTAAGTGTTTTACGAACTGCTCCAAAAGGCGGAAAATCGAAGGGCGGAGCTTACTTAACAAAGACACAGATGTCTTCAGCTTGAGTCAAGGCACGCGTGTAAGCAAGTTGCATGTCTTCAAACCAAACGAGGCATGACTTATGCCCCTTTAAAGTTTGAGTTTTCAAACGCTTCGTATAGCGCCCCCCTTTGGCCAATTGGAGTAAGATTGCTTTCAGTGATATTTGGACTAATCCTCTACATATTTGCCAAATGCCATGAACGTGTCACTTTGCATGTATGATTTAGAGGCAGAAGAATAATTTGCATATAACTGCAACATTGAGTGAATTATTAAAAAATAATGTTTCGCTTTAAAGAAAATCCGCCTGAGTTTTCAGACCGTATTGGTCCAAAGTTCATGTAAAAAAAGTTTCGCGCACATTACGCGAAAATCCCAGGAGGAGATACATTTTTACTGTTTTTCATATAATTCAAAATTGTGGGAGAAGTAAAGGTCAGAGGTCAAAAGTCAGAGCGTAAAAGTTGTTCGGCATGAGGAGACGCATAAGTGTATACAGGTTCCATTGCTGTACCTGAAACAGGGCATGAGCTACACCAGTTCAAAGTTTGCACTTTCGAAGGCTTCCTACAGCGCCACCCTTTGGCCGATTGTTGCGAGCTTCGCGTTTTAGCCGTTTGGCATGGTCCTCTGCCATACTGCCATGAACGTGTCACTTTGCAGTATGATTTAGAGGCAGAAGAATAATTTGCATGAAACTGCATTATACGGTTAATTATTAAAAAATAATGTTTCGCTTTAAAGAAAATCCGGCTAACTTTTCAGACCGTATTGGTCCAAAGTTCATGTAAAAAAAGTTTCGCGCACGTTACGCGAAAATCCCAGGAGGAGATACATTTTTACTGTTTTTCATATAATTCAAAATTGTGGGAGAGGTAAAGGTCAGAGGTCAAAAGTCAGAGCGTAAAAGTTGTTCGGCATGAGGAGACGCATAAGTGTATACAGGTTTCATTGCTGTACCTGAAACAGGGCATGAGCTACACCAGTTCAAAGTTTGCACTTTCGAAGGCTTCCTACAGCGCCACCCTTTGGCCGATTGTTGCGAGCTTCGCGTTTTAGCCGTTTGGCATAGTCCTCTGCCATACTGCCGAGTTTCGTAAAAAGCGACTGCACGGTCTAGCCGCTAGAGCAAAAGTGGCGGAATAATAATAATAATAATAATAATAGTGATGAAGTCCAATAACAATGAGTGGCCAAGGCATTGCCACTTCGTGGCCTTGGCCACTAAATATAGCTGCAAGCAGCGATAAAGTGGCCAAGGCATAAATAGCAGGAAAGCAAAAAGGCATCAAGGGAAAGCAAAGAAGAAATCAAAGAAAAACTGGAAGCAGTGTTCTTCCGAACAGGTCTCCGGCAGGTCAGGTGTTTTTTTTTTGGCCTAGTGGTGACTATAATAGGCCAAAGTCAAAAGGGTACCACGTGTTCTTTGGCCTTTCACGGCAATCGGACGCTGCATGTGGGATTTGAGGCATTTTGTTCCAAAAATGGGTTTTGCAAAAATGGACCCGCTGGTGGCGCTATAACAGGCCAATGTGAGAAGGGTGGCATCTGTTCCTTGGCCTAGTGGGAATGTGCGTGCAAAATCTCACACAAATAGCAGGCTGCGTTTGAGACATTTTGTTCAAAAAGGAGCAATCCTGCAAACCTTGGAATTCAATGTTAGCCAATTAGATAGAATATGATATTGGACAAATCCGTCATGATTACATCACTGTAGAGATACTGTGTGCCCATTTGTGTGATTATCGGATAAAATCTGAAGGAGTAATATCGAAGAATGCGTTTTCGGCCTTCTGGTGGCGCTATAAATTACAGAGACTCTGCCGATTTTACACTAATCGGCATAGTTATTGGTGAAAGCACAAATTGACCTCTACACAACATGTATGCAAAAGACTATATGCAACAGACATAAAATAGTTCCAAATAACTCCTCAAGGTTTTAACTCAATATCTTTATTTTCCAACTTTTTCATTAGTTGTCTTTGTTGAAGAGTTGGTCATCAGGTTGTAAACCTTCAAAACAGAGGGTTAACAACCTAGCCATTTTCAGGCATGTCTTTTAAATCACAATGTTTTCAAATAATTCAAGTAGTAAACGTCTTCAAATAAAGTTTTTAAACATTAAGTATTGTGAAGTCTGAACCCAAACCAGCACACGGAAACAGTTCTCAAGGTGAAAACGCAATAAGCGTTGTTTTATTCAATGGGGCGTTCCCCTAAAACATGAAATAAAGTTCTTCCCAAAACCGGGGCTTTTAACACGTCTTCAAATAAAGTTTTTAAACATTAAGTATTGTTAAGTCTGAACCCAAACCAGCACACGGAAACAGTTCTCAAGGCGAAAACGCAATAAGCGTTGTTTTATTCAATGGGGCGTTCCCCTAAAACATGAAATAAAGTTCTTCCCAAAACCGGGGCTTTTAACTCAAAATATGCTTCTTTCCAGAACTTAACAAACAGGGGTTACATTCGAAACATATGTTTCACAGTATGCTGTTGCTTCCATTAACACATGTCATTTCTCTTCCAAGACTCAGATGCAGCTCCTAATTTGCCTACAATGGGAACAGATAGAACCACCATTAGCAATGTGGCAAAATACAGAGCAAATGTGCGACAGAGGAGAACATAGTGGAGTTTTGCTTACTGCTCGATGGAAGAGTCCCTTCGAGAGCCAGCTACACAGTGAAGCAGAGCTCGGTGGTTAAGAGCAAAAACATTTGGATTGCCTGACTCGGAGAAGCTGTGTTGCGGCCAGGTGCTGACAAATCAAACTGATTGCAACAAGCAGCCATCTTAGCTGCTGCATTCTGGGAAATGTAGTTTTTCTGAAAACCAAGCAAAGCCATCAGTTAGATTCAGTTCACATGCAAAAACAGGGCCTGGATAAAAAAAAAAGAAAAATCAACTAATCAGCCGATCTACAAGGTTAAAACAAAATAAAGTCAACAGATCTGCTGATTTGGAGGTTGTGATTTGCCATCCAATTTGCGTGATTTTAGGCCAAAATCTGTAGGAGCAGTGTTGTAAAATGTGTTTTGCAAAAATCTGTCTGATGGTGGCGCTAGAGAGGGGCATGTGTGAAATCAGGGACGGAGGTTGTGATTTGACAATCAATTTGCGTGATTTTAGGCCAAAATCTGTAGGAGCAGTGTTCGCAAATGTTTTGCAAGAATCGGCCTCATGGTGGCGCTGGAGGGCCATGTGAGAAATCAGGCAGCCAAGGAGTGTGTGCAAAGTTTGGCATGGATAGGGGCAATGGTAACGGAGATATGAATAGGGCAAAAGTATGATGTCACACGGACAGAGTGACAGCCGGTGGAGGTTTCGATAGTAACTGCGACCTAACAGTCGCAATAATACTTACATCTCTTTAGTTAAATGCTTACATTGAAGAAAGAGATGAGGCCACACCCCAAACAATAGTGGACACAGGCAATAATCCACAACTGCACACTCCTGACAATATAAAACACATTCTCACTGTAAACGATAGAACCAAAATAACACAGTAAAACGGTAAAAGAGACCATACAAAATACAAGCAAACAGTCTTACCGGTTAACAGAGCAGCACACACTCAACTCAGCAGTGTTTTGTTCAAACTGTTCAGATGGATTCAATCGGCCGACGCCCAACAAGCAACCATCTTAGCTGCTGCATTCTGGGAAATGTAGTTTTTCTGAAAACCAAACAATTAAGATTCAGTTCACAGGCAAAAAAACTAAAAAAATCAACTAATCAGCCGATCTACAAGCTTAAAACTAAATAAAGTCGACAAATCTGCTTATCTACAAGCAATAATTACATTACCGAAATGAATCTTTTTACATTCCAATCCCAAAACCAGAAACAAACATTTCCGAGCCACATGTTCACTTACCAATTATCTTAGTCACGCAGCCTCAGTGTCAATATCAGAGTTGGTCAGGTGGATCTAAAAGCAATATAGTGTGGGTTAAATATAAATGGAGCAATGCTGTTAGAAATTGGAATAGTCTTGAAATGAAATGTGTACAAACCTGCAGCAGCTCCAATGAGGTTACTGAACAAACTGAAAAAAGACTGGCTTTATACAGGGTGTGGTGATTACGAATGCTCTGCAGCTGTGACTCAGGGACCGTGGTCAAAACATTGCATGTGAAAAATAAGAATATATTCCATTTGAAAATGACTGTAATTCCCGCTGAACCGTGGGTTACAAGTGCACAAGTGCACAGTGCACTAACCTACATTATTGCAAAGTGTGATTTAAATGTGACTTTGAATGTATGTTTTAGAGGCAGAAGAATAACGCACGCACGCACGCACGCGCACGCACGCACGCACGCACGCACACACACACACACACACACACACACACACACACACACACACACACACACACACATGTGCCTAACCATTCTGCATTAGAGGTGGGATTTATGGCTATTTGAAGTGAGACAGTACCATCGATCATAAAATGTGTGTGTAAATTAAGCTACCTTGACTGTTGTTATTCATAAAACACCTAAAAAAAACAAGCAGGCAACAATGAACTCGCTCCTCCACTTGTTCTCTCTCTCTCACTCACTCACTGTACTCAGTCAGTACTCAGTGGAGTAGCAAGGAGATGTTGAATTGGGGGGAGGGGGTCTCCCCCCCAAATGAACGGCTCTCTACTGCGCGAACCGGATCCCAACGTTCACTTCAAAGAGCCGTTCAAAAGGTTTGATTCGTTCGCGAACGTCCCAGCTCTATTCTGCATCTAGCCTAAGGACCAGATCATGGGAAAACCCTACTCACGTCAGGGTGGGGGGTCCCCAGTTCAAATATGATTCTTTTTGGTTTCAGTGATATTTGGACTTACCCTCTACGGTAGTTCATCATGAAAATGTTACTTTGCATGTATGTTTTAGAGGCAGAAGAATAATTTGCATACAACTTGCAATGTTGATTGAACTATTAAAAAAGCATGTTTCAATGTTTAAAAAATCCGATCTGACAGATCTTTAGATATTGGTCCAAAGTTCATGTAAAAAAAGTTCCGTGCACATGACGCAAAAGTTCCGGAATAAAAGCGGGTTTAAGTGTTTTACGAACTGCTCCAAAAGGCGGAAAATCGAAGGGCGGAGCTTACTTAACAAAGACACAGATGTCTTCAGCTTGAGTCAAGGCACGCGTGTAAGCAAGTTGCATGTCTTCAAACCAAACGAGGCATGACTTATGCCCCTTTAAAGTTTGAGTTTTCAAACGCTTCGTATAGCGCCCCCCTTTGGCCAATTGGAGTAAGATTGCTTTCAGTGATATTTGGACTAATCCTCTACATATTTGCCAAATGCCATGAACGTGTCACTTTGCATGTATGATTTAGAGGCAGAAGAATAATTTGCATATAACTGCAACATTGAGTGAATTATTAAAAAATAATGTTTCGCTTTAAAGAAAATCCGCCTGAGTTTTCAGACCGTATTGGTCCAAAGTTCATGTAAAAAAAGTTTCGCGCACATTACGCGAAAATCCCAGGAGGAGATACATTTTTACTGTTTTTCATATAATTCAAAATTGTGGGAGAAGTAAAGGTCAGAGGTCAAAAGTCAGAGCGTAAAAGTTGTTCGGCATGAGGAGACGCATAAGTGTATACAGGTTCCATTGCTGTACCTGAAACAGGGCATGAGCTACACCAGTTCAAAGTTTGCACTTTCGAAGGCTTCCTACAGCGCCACCCTTTGGCCGATTGTTGCGAGCTTCGCGTTTTAGCCGTTTGGCATGGTCCTCTGCCATACTGCCATGAACGTGTCACTTTGCAGTATGATTTAGAGGCAGAAGAATAATTTGCATGAAACTGCATTATACGGTTAATTATTAAAAAATAATGTTTCGCTTTAAAGAAAATCCGGCTAACTTTTCAGACCGTATTGGTCCAAAGTTCATGTAAAAAAAGTTTCGCGCACGTTACGCGAAAATCCCAGGAGGAGATACATTTTTACTGTTTTTCATAGAATTCAAAATTGTGGGAGAGGTAAAGGTCAGAGGTCAAAAGTCAGAGCGTAAAAGTTGTTCGGCATGAGGAGACGCATAAGTGTATACAGGTTTCATTGCTGTACCTGAAACAGGGCATGAGCTACACCAGTTCAAAGTTTGCACTTTCGAAGGCTTCCTACAGCGCCACCCTTTGGCCGATTGTTGCGAGCTTCGCGTTTTAGCCGTTTGGCATAGTCCTCTGCCATACTGCCGAGTTTCGTAAAAAGCGACTGCACGGTCTAGCCGCTAGAGCAAAAGTGGCGGAAGAATAATAATAATAATAATAGTGCTGAAGTCCAATAACAATGAGTGGCCAAGGCTTTTGCCACTTCGTGGCCTTGGCCACTAATAATAATAATAGTGATGAAGTCCAATAACAATGAGTGGCCAAGGCATTGCCACTTCGTGGCCTTGGCCACTAATAATAGTGCTGAAGTCCAATAACAATGAGTGGCCAAGGCTTTTGCCACTTCGTGGCCTTGGCCACTAATAATAATAATAGTGATGAAGTCCAATAACAATGAGTGGCCAAGGCATTGCCACTTCGTGGCCTTGGCCACTAACTAGAAAAGAAAATTTCTAAGAAATTTTAAGTGTGCCTGCAGCTCGCTAAGTCTGTGCAACCTTGTGTAGCGGTTGGTGTTAGCATTAGCGTTATTAACATTAGCATTTTTTTGCATAAACGTTAACATTATTGTTCTTCATATGACACCACCCACATGTCTGTACGACAAACGGTTCACGAGAAAACGGGTCACTTCCTGTTTGGTGAGGGGCACTTCCTGTTTGGCGAAATAGGCCCCAATTAAGTTTAAGGACTCTTAATCTTGTCATTTGACGCAACCCGCGTGTCTGTATGACAAACGGTTCACGAGATCAAGGGTCACTTCCTGTTTGGTGAGGGGCACTTCCTGTTTGGCGAAATAGGCCCCAATTAAGGTCATGGACGATTAATGAATTAAAGCTGCAAGCAGCGATGACCGGGCCCTCGCAGCTCTACCCATGTCACAAGGCCAGCAGCCAATCAGAAACCAAACAGGAAGTCAGCCATTTCGACTAATTAGTGGCGTTTTGCCGCATTTTTGGCCGTTATCACGGGTCGCACTTTAACGACAGTTTTGTGAGAAAAAAAAAGTTTTTTGATTTTGAGGAAAAAAAAATTGAGAAAAAAAAATTTGAGAAAAAAAATTTGAGAAAAAAAAATTTTAGAAAAAAAAATTGAGAAAAAAATTTTTTTGAGAAAAAAAAATTGATAAAAAAAGTTTTTTGAGAAAAAAAAAGTTTTTTGAGAAAAAAAAACATTTTTTTGAGGAAAAAAAAATTTTGAGAAAAAAAAATTGAGAAAAAAAAAATTGAGAAAAAAAAATTTTGAGAAAAAAAAATTTTGAGAAAAAAAAATTTTGAGAAAAAAAAAATTTGAGAAAAAAAAATTTTGAGAAAAAAAATTTTTGAGAAAAAAAAAATTGAGAAAAAAAATTTTTGAGAAAAAAAAATTTGAGAAAAAAAAATTTGAGAAAAAAAAATTTGAGAAAAAAAAATTTTGAGAAAAAAAAATTTTTGAGAAAAAAAAAATTTTGAGAAAAAAAAAATTTTGAGAAAAAAAAAATTTTGAGAAAAAAAAAATTGAGAAAAAAAAAAATTATGACACCAGCCGCGAGTCTGTACGACAAACGGTTCATGAGTTATAGAGGCACTTCCTGTTACAGAGGGGGCGGGGCTTAATCAATTACAGCTCATCCCTATTGGCCGGAAAAAGACCAAAGTTGTGTGTGCATTTTAAAGTTTAAATCACGTTGCTAGGCAAAAGTATGGCAGAGTTATGTGGCGCCAAAGTTTCTGGTTTTTTTTCGGAGTCCCCCATTCTAAGTCAATGGGGTTTTTGGGCGTCGTTTTTTGCGAATTACATCGCAATCGTATCGCGGATCGGAAAGAAAAGTAATAGCACACCATTCCCGGCCGAGCCGCACGTTTTGATGTGTATATTGCGGGGTTGGCGTAAATCGTGCGGCAGTTATTACGTGCCGAAATTTCCCCCATTCTAAGTGAATGGGGTTTTTTGGCGTCGTTTTTTGCGAATTACGTCGCAATGGTAACGCGGATCGGAAAGAAAAGTAATAGCACCCCATTCCCGGCCGAGCCGCACGTTTTGATGTATATATTGCGGGGGTGGTGTAAATCGTGCGGCAGTTATTACGCGCCGAAATTTGCCAGAACATGACTGACTTAAGTATGGCGGATTACAATAAGTGTTTTGCCATTGCATTGCATGGCAGGCACACTTAATAATAGTTATGATGAAGTCCAATAACAATGAGTGGCCATTTGCCACTTCGTGGCCTTGGCCACTAAATATAGCTGCAAGCAGCGATAAAGTGTCCAAAGCCAAAAACACCTCAAATCATGAACACAGCCTGGGATGTGCGTGAAATCTTGCAAGCACATTCCCAATAGGTCAAGGAACAGATACCAACCTTCTCACATTGGCCTGTTATAGCGCCACCAGCGGGTCAACTTTTGCACAACACATTTTTGGAACAAAATGGACCAATCTTTAACGTCAGTAACGTCTAAGAGAGCACTGCCTGCGATCTTGACATTTTGTGCTTTTATAGCCATTGTTTTCCGGCTTGAAGCGAGCCCACAATTGTTTCGAAGGAACAATATTTTTCTAGTTGTGGGCTCGCCTGGAAGGCGAGCACACGTATGTTATCTTCATTATTGTGGGCTCGCCTATAAGGCGAGCACACTTTAGATATTGTCATTATTTATTTATTTATTGTGGGCTCGCCTGTAACAGGCGAGCACACTTTAGATGTTGTCATTATTTATTTATTTATTTATTTATCTAGTAAGTAGACGGGATTTTCGGTTCCTTTCTACTCCTACATACTTAGTGAGAAAATGAAAATAAAAACATCAATGTGTTCAGCTTACAGTGGGGAAGTGTGCTATTACTTTTTACAGCAATCGGCCAAATGGTGGCGCTGTAGGAAGCCTTCGAAAGTACGATCTTTGAACAGGTATAGCTCATGCTGTGTTATACATACAGCCATGAAACCTGTATACACTTATGCGTCTCCTCATGCCGAACAACTTTTACCCTCTAACTTTTGACCTCTGACCTTTAGGTCTCCCACAATTCGGAATTATATGAAAAACAGTAAAAATCTATCTCCTCCTGGGATTTTCGCGTCAAGTGCACAAAACTTTTTTCACATGAACTTTGGACCAATACGGTCAGATTGATCAACCAGATTTTTTTTAAAGTGAAATATAATTTTTTAATAATTCCATCAATATTGCGGTTTTATGCAAATTATTCTTCGGCCTCTAAATCATACATGCAAAGTTACACATTCATGGCATTTGGCAAAGATGTGGAGGGTTAGTCAAAGTATCACTGAAACCAATTTTATTCCAATCGGCCAAAGGGGGGCGCTATACGAAGCGTTTGAAAATTCAAACTTCAAACGGGCATAAGTCATGACTTGTTTTGTTTGAAGACATGCAACTTGTTACACGCGTGCTTTGACTCGAGCGGAAGACATCTGTGTTGTTGTTAAGTAAGCTCCGCCCTTCGATTTTCCGCCATATTGAGCAGTTTGTAAAACGCGTAAACCCGCTTTTATTCTGGAATTTTCGCTCCACGTGCACAAAACTTTTTTTACGTGAACTTTGGACCGATATCTAAAGATCTGTCAGATCGGATTTCTTTAAAATTGAAACATGCTTTTTTAAATAAATTCAATGAATATTGCAGTTTTATGCAAATTATTCTTCTGCCTCTAAATCATACATGCAAAGTAACATTTTCATGACAAAATAGTGTAGAGGGTTAGTTCAAATATCACTGAAACCAATCTTACCCCAATTGGCCAAAGGGGGGCGCTATATAATTTTGAGCTTAAATCCGTTTTTATTTGGGGATTATTTTTTTTGCAATTTGAAACATTCTACACACAATCTAAGGACCTTTATCTAATGCCTATGAGGTAGTTTGTACATGAAAACATGAAGCGTCACAGAGCAAATGAATATTCTAAAAAGCTGGCATCGTTCCATAAAGGAAGAAACCTCGTCTTTGTGCAATCTCTTCTCACTATGCAGGGTTGGGGAATTCATAGCTCACCTGGTAAGGTTTTGCCTATCTATCAAAAGGTCCCCGGATGTCTGTGTCATGTCTGTGAATCTGTTTCAATTAGAAGTATTAAAGATAACACAAAATGCTTTTTGGAAGTAATTTTCCATACAGTATGACGTATATTGTGAATATAGCCAATCAACAATCTCCAAGTTTACAAGTTTTCTGATAGCAATGTGTTGAGAGCTTGTAGATCCAATATTATATTGGTATCTCAAATCTATGTTTTTTTAACATGCAACAGGATGTGCCTGGATTGTGTGGGGGGAGGATGTAATGTAAATGTAATGAAGTCACACCAATCAGTCACACAGTGTGAGGTGTATACATTGTATACAGCATACATGTCTTTCTATGACAGGAGTGTTTTCATCTCATCACTTGTAGGCATTTTATCAATGAGTCTGCATAGAACGTTTCTATTTTAATAAATATCAATCTGAATAAAAACTAGACCAGGTCAACCTGGTTGTGCCAGACCCCCTGTCTGTCATCATCATTTATGACATCATGCCTTTTGTAGGCATGTCATCATCATGTCATCATCATATATACCCTTTATATAGAAAACCCGGACCGACATTTGCTTATGTAGGCCTACCCATTTCATGGGTCTGGCAACAATATGGCCACCAGTGTACTGTAGTTATAGAAATACTTTCATCCTGAAGAGTTGCCTGGGGTTAGGAGTTGCCTGGGGTTGTGAAAATAGCAGATCTACAAGCTCACAATGCCTTGCGTTGTGAGCTTGCAATTTGAAAGAGTGAGGTCGCACAGGATGGAATTCATTTGCAAGTGTGATTTGAGTTGCGGTTGGTTGTTTGAGTTGGACAAAATGTTCCCAAATGGATATGACTGATGTCTGACATCATAGATGTCTTATGTTATAGACCACATGAGACTCAAACACATGTCCATAGACCTATATGGGCATTCCAAGCTATGGGATTAATATTGATGATATCAATGATCTCCATATATCATGCATACAAGAGACAAGGACATAATTCATTTGCAAGTGTGACTTGTGTCATTGCATTGTGTGTGTGTGTGTGTGTGTGTGTGTGTGTGTGTGTGTGTGTGTGTGTGTGTGTGTTAATATTGATGACATCAGGGATCTCCATATATGGGCATTAAAGGGATTCTGTTAATGGGGTTCCCGAGTGGTTAGGGAGCCTGCCTGGGGAACCAGTTCCCCTGGTTGTCCCCGGTTCGATTCCCGGTCAGGCAGCAATGTGTCAATGCGTCCCTGAGCAAGACCTTAACCCATAATTGCTCCCCGAGCGCCGTATATGGCTGCTCACTGCTCCTAGTTGTTATAGGATGGGTAAAATGCAGAGAACAAATTTCACGTATGTGCAAATGTACTGTGATAAACAGTCCCGAAGGCGTGGGGCCATATTATATTATATATTATTATATTATATATAACAGGACTTCATCTGGGAATGACCATATATGGACAGGTGATGTCACAACAGGTGTCACAATGTCACAATGTTACGGAAGGACGGTCGCAGTAAAGTACATGGGCTATTGATTGCGATGTGAGCGTTGTGAGTTTTAGATCTGCTATTTTCAAATACATTGAAAAAAAAAAGTAAAATGTTTAATATTTTGGAAACATTTTAAAAACACAAATCTGGTATGGGAGTCCATAGGTCCATGGCACAAACTAGATAGGGGTCCTTGGACAAATACAATTTGGATGGTCCTTGAAATAAAAATGGTCGAAATACTGGTTCAAACAACATTAGGACGTAAGCCAAATAAGCAACTATACTTTAGAAACAGGCCTCAAAAAAACTACAACCCGCTATTACAGTACCAATATTTACAATCTACTTTACAGAAGAAAAAAAACAAGATCGAAGTCGCTTATAATAAAAGGATATGGCAACCCTGGTTGTGCCCCAACTTCTGGATACAATGTTTTTATTTTATTTTATTATTATAAATACAAGTAACTCATTTACTGTCCTTTATATATATAATTATAAGTTAAATAGGTTATATCATAAATCATAGATTGTTTTGTGTTCAGGCTTTGCTAATGGCAGCTAAATTGCATTGCATTGTGGGTCATCTGGGTCCTTCACAGTTCACACATGGTTTCCTCAAACACATATAGCCATTTTGTGTACACCATTGGGAGAGCATTGAAGCATTAAGGTGAGTGAAGCATTTACTGTTTGTTGTTTAATCATGATCCTGAACCATTTCATTGTTTGTTCTGCTGATTGTTATTTTGTTCTTGATTTAAATACTGTATGTAATTGCTTTTAAAAATTACTTAAACTAGTCCTTACCCGTTCAAAGATATGAGCTCTGAAATGATGTGCAGTGTGTGGGTTATGGGATGTGCACTGTGCATACAGTATATGAGGGATGGAAAGTAACTTTAACTGGTGCTTGCATGATAATATGTAGGAGCATCAATGTAAGAAATACCCATTTCGTTTAATGGCTACAGAGATACTGTGTACCGATCTGCATGATTTTTGGAAAAAATCTGTAACAGGGCCAGACAACAGACCCCGCCTGCACACCCGCCTGCACACACACACACACACACACACACACACACACACACACACACACACACACACACACACACACACACACACACACACACACACACACACACACACACACACACACAGAGCTGGTTACACATGCTGCCTCATGCTAGATGCAGAATAGATATGCCTCAAGCTAGATGCACTGACTGACTGACTGACTGACTGACTGACTGACTGACTGACTGACTGACTGACTGACTGACTGACTGACATTTGGAAAATTATATGTTTGATATTCAATAGTAGGTCTACTTGCTTTAAAAAAAACTTTGCAGATATACAAACTCACAACAACATAGTAAAGTGTTTGGTAGGAACAAATATGACGACTGTCACTCATGTATCATGGAATTAACTACTTCCAAGGTATATATAATGTGGAAAGTTAATTGTTAATTAATCACTCAGGACAGCATTTGTGATCAGGGGAAAGTGGCAATGGAACACATTTGTGGTCATGTGAACATTATATTTTCAAGCCCCTCGAATTTCCCCCTTGCCATGAAGAACCTGATAGTGCGGTAGAAAACATGCTTTTTTCACAAAAATGTTTTTTGCAAGTAAAAGTAAGTTTTCTTGCTGTCAACATAATCAGCTGTTGTGTCAAAACAAATTGATGCAGGCCTTGTTATCCCAACATGATAGACAGGGAGAAAGCTGTAAAAACCCAATTAAAGGATGTACCAAACTTTCTCAGTTGATTCTTATGTATTTTTACCTGTAGAATCCATTTCTGATATATATTGTGCATAATTAATGAGATAATTAGCATATTTGATTAAATTTGACTAAATATGCGAATTATCTCATTAGTTATGCACAATACAACAATATACTTTGCAGAAATGTATTCTACAGGAAAAATTGCTTTAGGATAAACTGAGGAAAGTTTGGTAAACCCTTCTATACATTTTTATAGGGACTTTTCTTTCTGCCCATGTGTCACATTATTTGAAACATGGGTGGAAATGACAGGACAAACCCTATTAAAAGAATGTCTGCTGTGTAAATCTTTGTATTGTGCATATTTAACCTGGTTAACCAGGTTTTTGTGTTTTTTTTTCTCTGGTCTGTCTCAGTTGACCAGTGCTGGGGTAAACTGAGACACAAGACAACCTTTTTTTAATCATATTTTCACTGCCTTTTGTCTTGAATACATTCTGATAATTTCCATTGTTAGGAAACATCCCAAATTACTGGGAAATGTGCACATTTTTACAGATATATCTTTTAGTTTGTCTAGAGGGGAGCAAATGTAAAAAGTGTCTCAGTTTACCCCGCTCTCCCCTACACCTAATTGTTTATAGACTCATGTTTTGAAACATGACAGCCATGGTGGATTTGGCCATTGGCCATATTTGGATTAGAGGGTGTGTCAGATTAAATGGGAGTCAGAACAAATTGTCATGTACAAATTGTTTAAGTTGCTAAAATGCTAGGTGGTTCAATTATTATTTTTTACTCCCCACTATTTTCTTTAACAGTAGGCTACTCATTTTTTTTAATATTTTTTATAAAAATGACACTCAGCCTGATTTGACATTTCGTTTCACTCCATTATAAAGGGGTGTGGCTAGTGATTCAGGGTCTGGAACTAGGCTATAAAGGTGGCTCTCCACCAAACAAACTACTTCTAACTGCTTAAAACTTGTTAGTCTGTGGTCTGATGACATCAGTTGGACAGTGTTGCCAGGTTTGCTTATTATAGTCGTATTTGGTTTTCATGCCCAGTTGTCCAGGTGCCAACCCGTGCCAACATGTCTCCAGAACCCAGATGGTTTTGGTACCCTGATATCCGTAATGCCCAGTTGGTTTGGTGCACATCAGACCTGTTATACTGTCAATATACTCTTAAATGTGTTAAAGAATATGTTGATAAGTCATAATAACTATGACAGATTGTGAGCTTGTAAATCAATTATTGTTAGTACGCAACAATATTGTGTACATTAAAGGAGAATTTCGAGGTAAAACGGCTATCTTACGTTTCAAAGTATTTATTTGGTGTAAAAAAAAAGTGGTTCAGTTGTCCCGTTGTGAAAAAAATGCAATAGGCTTTTGTAGCATCTCGGTCTCTAACAGCTATTTTATGAAGTTGTGTTGTACATGAGAGGAGGCAGAGACACCCAGAGGGAGCTGCACCCACCCTGGGGCTATGTCACTGAAGGGCGTTTTACCTACCAATGAACTTGGCTGATCAGCTTGATCAGAGGGCACCTGTGCGTGCCGCACCCCAAACACATAAAGTAGGCACCCTGGGTTGTCTTGCCTTCAGTTCTCCTCTCCTCCTCTATGCAGCGGGAACACAGCTTTGCGGTAAGATCCTCTCAGCCACACTCAATTCCTTCCAGTAATTGATGTTGTTAAGTATTTTATAGTAATGTTGGCTTCTCTAATTCTCAGGCCGAATGGCTGCCCCGCTCCAAACCCAAAGCCTGGCCTGGCATGTATGGATTGGCATGCATGCTTGATGATGATAATGATGATGATGATGATGGCATGAGAATGGACGCTTTTACTCCCTGAAAAGGAAGAACCTATGTTGAGTATAAATACTTCCCTTACCTTGAGCCGAAGAGGCAACGGCCTGCCTGGGCTCCCATACCTTGAACTGAGTAAAAGTACTTATCTGGCCTTACCTGCTAAAGTATCCAATTACCTACCTGTCTGAGTACTCACCTGGCCCTACCTGCTAAAGTACCTGATTACTGTACCTACCTGTCTGAGTACTTGCCCGGCCCTACCTGCTAAAGTACCCGATTACCTACCTGATTGAATACTCACCTGGCCCTACCTGCTAAAGTACCTGATTACTCTAAAGTACCTGATTACTTACCTAAGTACTCACCTGGCCCTACCTGCTAAAGTGTCCCGGTACCTACCTGCTGTACTCACCTGCCCTGAAGTATCCGATTACTCACTTTGTGCAGCTCCTACCGCCCCTCCTGGAAGGCAGGCGACCTACCTGAGTATCCGAGTATTCCCCTAGGTATCCGAGTAGCCGGCCCAAGTACTCACCCCCCTTCTGTGCCTCCTGGCACCGCCCAGCCCAGAGACTGTTGCCTGCCCAATTACCTTTGTTGAACTGAAGTACATTTAAGTTGTTTTATGCTGTTCTCCCTTCTTTCCTAAATAAATGCTGTATAAAACGGTTTAACCTGTGAACTTTGACTGGTCTCTTGCCTCCCGTACGCCACACTATATTCAATGTTTGTTCAAGCTGGGGTCTGACTCAGGAATGACTGGATGAATTAACCTGGTTATTTTTCTCATTTCAAAGTCCATTTTTCACTCCATGTCAGCCCCAAATACTCTTCATAACACAACTGATTATTAATGTTCAGGAGGTGGCCATTATTGTTGTGAAAACAGTGAACTTTGAACTCCTGTTGAAATCCTGTCTTTGGCCAAGTCTCGCTGTTGCTTCTATGTCCCATCCACTTGCACTGGAGAACAAAAGTAGTGCAAGAGACAGGAATGGCTCAAACAAAAATGGAATATATGGATTTTTTTCAAAACGAGACAACTGGACCACTTTTTTTACCACCAAATAAATACTAATTTATTTATTTGGTAAAGGTAAGATGGCCATTTTACCCCCAAATTCTCCTTTAAATTAGTCTCTTATGTAGGCTCTCTGTTTTGCTCCTTCCATTAGCTACTATTTTGCAATGGCTTATGGATAACCACCATAAAATGTAAAGGGTATTAGATTATTTACTCATGATGTTAATTTTAGGTTGTGACGACAGACTATGCACCTACTAATAGATAAAGTGAACAAAGGAAGTGGTCACCTTCTGATGGCCATTAGAAAAAAAAAACACATTTGTCATTTTTACATGGGATTTCTTTAGACCAGAAACTACATGATATACTTTGTCATTATAGTGTTCCACTCTTGTATTACTCCAGGTTATTATAACTGGCACAGTGTAATCTTTTAATAAAGCTAATTGGATTTTTTTTATTCATGTTTCTACTCTATCTTCATGGTGATTTTCAACATCAGGTGAGAACAAATAATGATGTGCAATAAAGTAATAAGTAATTCTATATCAATTATTCAGCTAGAAAAGAAAACTTTGACTTATATTAGATACTTAGGCAAATCAGTGATTGTTTTATTAGATGTCTTGCTTCTATGGTCATTTGTTTTCACTGTTACTTTTAGGCTGCACTTAATTAGGATTGATGTACTTTGATTTAATCGAATGAATACAATATGTTAACATCACAAGCAACAATCAAGGCCAGAAAGTAGTTACTGTTTTGTTCTGCAACATGCAGTTGTACAGTAATGGTAATATCACAGGTTGTTGATGTCAATCAGTTAACATTAAAGTGAATGACTCATCTATTTAATAGTTGCATTGTATGTACAGTAGGTAATTTTATGGTCAAGGTAGAAACAAAACAAACATAACAGCATCTTTTAAAACGGCAATGTACCACAACTCACCAACAATTACCATGGCATTTTCACAGGCAAACATAGACACATTTCAACATCAACATATTACTATGTAACATTATTGTTGTCCTGTGGCTTTTGCATTTAAAATCCTTGTTGGAATGATATAGTCTTTTAACTAATTTATTTTTCCATCTCTCATATTATTCTTTAATGTTTCTATTCTGCCTTCATTTTTACTTTAAATATCAGGCAAGATGAATTACCTTTTGTGTGTATCAAATAAAGGGTGAAATTGATACTATTTGAACTTGAAATCATTAGTTAAACATTTTCAATAAATCAATTGAGTTTGTGCTTGATTACTAATCTTTTGATATAGTAGTTATTTTATTCAGTAAATGTTATTTACTTTTATTTTATATATTATTATTATTATTACCCTGATGATGAATATACATGAAGGCTTTATTAGAATATATTACATTTTGTTGAAGAATAATGGTATATCCACAAGTGTTTATTACCTTGACCTTGCCTGACAGTATGTAACTTTATTTTTGTCCTGTGGCTTTTGCATTTATAATTGCTATTGTAATGGTATAGTCATTTAACTAATGTTGTATTCCTTTTCTCCCATGTTTCTATTCTGCCTTCATGTTTCTATCCTTCCTTCATTGTGACTTTAAATATCAGGTAAGAGCATATAGTGCACTTATGTGATTAATTACTTTTTGTGTTTCACTTATCAGTCAAGTAGAGTGTGAAATGGATACTACCATTGAAACCTTTCATATCATTAAATAGTGTCAACAAGCAAAGTTGTCCATTTATGCTTGATTAATAATCTTTTGCTTTTGTAGTAAAGCTTTTGCAAGTCTAATATTTTTATAAAATGTATAAAAAAATAAAAATTTAAATAAATTAATATGTAATAGTGTTTAACTTGTCAATGCATGTTTTTCAGATGCCTCGAAAAAAAGGACAACGTCAACGAGAGTTGCTGAAAAGTAACAGGGAGGGTTGCCCTCGTCCTGATGAGGGTCCACCCTCAGCCAACATGGTTGGCAATCCCTCTGCAGAGGAAGGAAAATACTCTGCAGAGGAGGGGGAATTCCCTCTCGGATTCTCCTTTGTTGGAGAGAGGGAATTCCAGGGCCTTAATATGCCAACAGCAGATGGCGGCAAATCCTCTGCTGTGGAGGGGGAATTCCCTCTCGGATTCTCCTTTGTTGGAGAGAGGGAATTTCAGAGCCTTAATATGCCAACAGCAGATGGCGGCAAATCCTCTGCTGTGGAGGGGGAATTCCCTCTCGGATTCTCCTTTGTTGGAGAGAGGGAATTTCAGAGCTATAAAAACCATGAAAACCTTGTTGAAAACTATGCTATAAACTATGCTGAAACCTATGCTGAAACCTATGCTGAAACCTATGCTGAAAAAAACTCTGGCAAAAACTCTGACTCTGGCAAAAACTCTGGCAAAAACTCTGGCTATACTTCTGATCATGAGTCTTTGGATTCAACTTTGATACAAGGCATTACTACTGATTGCCCTCAAGTATCTTTTGTTCATGGTTCATTCCATCAAGGTCATGAACAATTTGGTTCATATGCTGGAAAGCAATGTGTCCCAAATAGTCTGACGGCAATAATCATGAGTACAGTTAGAAATGTCTTTACCTGGGGGTCAACGGACCTAGATGAGATCCTACACCATGGGAATGTATTGTATGCTTCTTTGAGTCAAGCAGGTAAAATTGGTCATAGAAGTGGATATGTTGAAGTTAATGAATTGCCCAGCAGACATGTACTGTGCAATATTCCTGTATCAGTGATATATGGGGAGACCTTTTGTGGTGAAGTTGGTGTTTCTGAATATGATGAAGGATTGCAGGACATGGCATTGCCATTGGATGAGGCGATACAAAGGGTTTTTGTAGACTTTGATGCATGTTTGTTCACCTTGAAAGGAACTACCTGTGCAGTTGTTAGAGAGAACGACTGGTATGCTGTAATTGATTCCCATGCACGTAATTGTGAAGGGCTTGTTGATGGAAATGGAAAAAGTGTTTTGGTATATCATGCTGGCATTGCAGAATTATACACAAATATCTATAATCTTGCACAGTCTTTGCGTGCAGTTGGTGAGCAATTTGATGTGACTGGAGTCAAAGTAACTGTGATAGATGACACAGAGCAACGATACTATGCACATAAGCCATCTATGATGAGTACAACTTCATATACTAGTCGATCACTCTACAGTGATGTGTTGAAAAGTACACATTCAACAGTTCATGCCCCAAAGCCTTATTTGATGGTTGACTCATCTACTACAGTAAATGATATTGAAATACAAGATGTCATCATTACTGATGTTATAACACCAAAATTGTCTTTCAAGCCACTTAGATCTGTGGATCAGGACATCTTGTGTTCTCAATTAAATGTTAGTAATGAAAGTGCCCAAACTGTAGAGCAAAGCAAAGACTTTGCACCAATGGGTGATCCTTGTGAGCATAAACTAATCACAGGTGATGGCAACTGCTTCTTCAGAGCATTGGCTTTTGCAATCTGTGGTAATGAGAATAACCATTTAAAAATCCGTCGTGCTATATTTAAACATCTTAGTCAAAATACATCAGCATTTCAACAGTATTTGAGAGGAGGCTATGAATCTATGCAGCAATACTTGACTAAATCCCAAATGTATTATTCAGGAACATGGGCTACTGAGGTTGAAATCTTTGCAGCTGCTGACTTGTTGCAAACAACTATTATGACATTTAATAATGGTATATGGATTGGATGGAATGGTATTTTCTCTAGTTATCGTGTAACTACAGGTATACAGAGATGTCAAGCAATATATTTAAATAACACTAATGGAAATCATTATGATGTTGTAACATGTGTTAAGAGAAAGGATGACCCACTTTGTTGTGCAGGGATGTGTAAAAATACAGCAGGAGAAAAAATGACAACGCAATCAAGAAAAATACAGAAAAATGAAATATTCAAGGATTGTCAAATGACACAAAATGACAAAGAATGTGACGGATATAAAATGGATCAAGTATTTCATCAGGATCACTTGGATAATTACCGATACCACAATGATGAATCAATCAATCAATCTGGTGTGATAAGTGTTACCGCATCATACAGTCAAAATGCAGTGAAATACCATACACGTTCCAGGAATAAGCAATGTCTCTGTAATTCTTTAATTTTCCTGGCATTTCTTCATGAGAAAGGAGACCTCACAAGTGCAGACCTTAATCGTGTATTGGATAGAGGCGATGCAATGTATAATGACATCTATAATGAGAGCCTGAGAAAGTTTGCTGAAAAGGATTGGGAAGGAAAGAAAGTTGAGAAACCACCTGCTCCTAGTCATTTGGCAACTGATGAGCTCCCCGACAGAGTTTGTGCAGATAAACATCAATACCACATGACCAAGAATTCAAGGTATGGCACATTAGGAGAACCTGAATCTGGTGCCATAAATGAATACCTGGATCTACAATCAGGACTCAGCTGTTTGTTATCAGAGGTGAAATATGCTTTGCTGGTAATGAGCGGTTTAGCGATTGCCATTTTCAAGAACAGATCAGGTAAATTTGGTTTATTTGACCCGCACTCAAGACAACCTAATGGACTACCCCATTTCATAGGTGGACATGGAACAGCTGTAATGCGTATTTTCCCACAGTTGTCTGATATGTATAATCATATCATTGAAATTCACAGACTCTTTGAAACACCACAGTCATGCCATTATGAGCTGATGCCTGTAGAATTTCACAGTGAGGACATACCTTACCTGGAGGACATAGTAATGCCACAACAACATAATGTTGACATTGATGTTGAACCAATGTGTGAGCAGGAGGTTGCCATCAAAGCTAAAACCGATGTACCCAGTTTGTCAAACATAATCTTGTTATCCACACATGACACTACTTGCAATGGATCAAACATGAACATGATGGAAACAAATGCACAATTGGATACGTCAGAGATGCAAAACCTCAACAAAGAAATGTTGAACACATCTAGATATTCCAAAGAGCAAAGGAGAAAACTAAAGAGAAGAGCAATGTTTTCTGAAAATGAAGCTATGAAATCACACAATGACATCAAACGAAAAGCTAAATCACAAATGGAAGCAGACAAAAGACAAGAACAGAAAAGGTCCTACATAACCAGGAGGCGCAGACAAGATGCTGACTTCAAAGAAACAGAAAAGTCCTACCTGAAGACTTATATTGCTAGGCGTTTGGCAAATGACCCTGTATTCAGACTGAAACATAATCAAAACATGAAGACTTATGTTGCTAGGCATTTGGCAAATGACCCTGTATTCAGACTGAAACACAATCAAAACATGAAGACTTATTTTGCTAGGCGTTTGGCAAATGACCCTGTATTCAGACTGAAACACAATCAAAACATGAAGACTTATTTTGCTAGGCGTTTGGCAAATGACCCTGTATTCAGACTGAAACATAATCAAAACATGAAGACTTATGTTGCTAGGCATTTGGCAAATGACCCTGTATTCAGACTGAAACACAATCAAAACATGAAGACTTATGTTGCTAGGCGTTTGGCAAATGACCCTGTATTCAGACTGAAACACAATCGAATCATGGCAAGACTCATGAAAAACAACTACAGACATGACCGTGCATTTAGAATGATTCATAAAATTAGGTGTGCAATGAAAATCAAAATTGGATACAGAAGGAACAATATACAACGTAAACAAACTATTCAGCCAGAAGAGCCTTCAACAGAACCATTGACTCAACAGACAGAAACAGAAGAGAGAAATGCAGAAATTAAAAAAGCTATAGATTACTTTCGATTACAGATAAAAAAGGGCCCCACTCATGTTTGCACTGTCTGCCTTAGAGCACTGTTTCCAAATCAAGTACGAAAATGCATTAGGACAAAATACGTAAAAAATCCACATGTAGTGTCTGCTTGCTTGACAGGAAAGTATGTTCATGTTTGTAATGATAAATGCAGAGATCCACAACAGTGCAAAGTACCTAATGAGAGGAGGAAGGAATGGATTTGTCCCACATGCCATCGATATCTTGAAAGAGGAAGTATGCCCCCACTTGCTGAGGCTAATAATTTGGAGCTAGCACCAATTCCTCCTGAATTGTTTGATCTTAACATATTGGAGCGGCACCTCATATCAAAGCACATAGCGTTTGCTAAAATCATTGCGCTTCCCAAAGGCCAACAGAGAGCAATATGTGGTAATGTAGTCTGTGTGCCATCTGAAGTAGAAGCAACAGTAAATATCTTACCCAGACTTAGAAGTGAATCTCAAGTCCTGAGAATCAAGTTGAAGAGACGATTGTGTTTCAAAGGACATCAACTCTTCCAGACTGTCAGTTGGACAAAACTCGTGCGGGCCTTACGCACTCTTAAAAATATAAATCCCATATATGAGGTCGTCACTATCAGAGATGAGGCTGAATTATGCGACCCAACAATTAATGAGGAAGAAGACAACCAAGTTGATGAAATCATGGAAGATGACTATGATGAAGATGACTGGATGGACATTGACCAGTGTGAGCTCAATGCACTGAATCAGACACAAAATGGCCTTGCAGATGAGGAACGACATATTCTAACACGTGATGACAATCACAAACAGGACCAGTCAGAAGATGCAGAACAAGACGGTGATCAGCCAACTGGTGGCATTGTCCTAGAATCATGTCTACAACCATCTGACATTGCAGATGAGTTATTAACTTATAGTGAAGGAATTTATAGTGTTGCACCTGCTGAAGGTAATAAACCAGTCAGCTTTTTCAAAACACCTAAGCTCGAATGTTCTGCATTCCCTGTTCAATTCCCCACTGGTCAAAACGCATTTGACGATGAAAGACCCAAAAGGTTATCACCCAGCAGTTATTTCAAGTCAAGACTTATGCATGTAGATGCACGTTTTGCCAGAGACACAAATTACTTGTTCTTTGCACAAATGGTAACGGAAATACACTTAGCCACTTCCAGTATGACAATACAACTGCGTAAAGGAAAGCCTGTCACACGAGATGGACGCAAAATAACCTCCAGAATGCTGCGAGACAAACTTGAGGTTCAGAGACTAGTGCGGTACAGAGACGCTATCAGATTCATGCAGCCACTGAGAGGGACCCCAGCATATTGGGAGAAAACTACCAAAGATCTGTTTGCTATGATCAGACAATTAGGGAAGCCAACCTATTTTGGTACATTTTCTGCTGCTGAGATGCGATGGCCTGAGGTGATTAAAGCAATTAAGAGACAAGAAGGTGAAGAGGTTAATTTTGAAGAACTTGATTGGACTACAAAGTGTGAAATATTAAGAAGCAATCCGGTCACAACAATGCGCATGTTTGATAAACGTGTTCAGGAAATATACAGACTGATGCTGTCTGATGCAGAGCCAATTGGCAATGTTGTTGATCACTTTTATCGATTAGAATATCAAAATCGTGGTTCACCTCACATACACTCTATATTATGGATAGATGGAGCACCTGTGTATGATGAGGACCCTTATGAGAAGGTCTGTGAGTTTATTGACAAGTACATAACGGCTCAATTGCCTGACCCAAATACCGAACCAGAACTGTACAGAAAGGTTACACAGCTTCAGACCCACAGCAGAAATCACTCCAAGTCGTGTCGCAAAAACAACAAACCCGGCTGCCGATTTGGATTTCCTAAACCCCCTGCCAGTAAAACCACGATAACGAGACCTTCACTGACTGATAATCTGGAAGTATTGAATACTGCTAAGAAGAAGCTTAAACCGATGATCGAGTTGCTTAACGACCCTCAAATTGCATCTATGGATTTATCACAGATACTGGATAAATGCAATTTAAGCTGGCAAGAGTATACAGAATCCCTTGAGGTACTGAGCAACTCCAACCAGGTTATACTGAAACGTGATCCAAAGGACTGCATGATAAACGCATACAATCGTGATCTACTTGATGCTTGGGATGCCAATATGGATCTTCAGTACATTCTTAACGGTTACTCTGTGGTTATGTACATCACAGCCTACATCACCAAGGCTGAGCATGGAATGAGCGAATATCTCAAAGCAATGATTGAAAACTCACACCAAGATGGCATCAACATGAGCGAACTTGGAGAAATGAGACAAGTCATGCAGGCCTATACAAAAAAGAGAGAAGTTAGTGCACAGGAGTGTGTAACCCGTGTATGCGGTATAAAAATGAAAAAGTGTTCACGCAAAGTCTTATTCATACCAACTGATGACAATAGACTGAAAATGAGTTATCCTCTTTCACGCTTGGAGAGCAAAACACCAGACTCAGAAGATGTGTGGATGACTGGGTTGACAGAAAAATACTATGCTAGACCTGAAAGACCAGACTTTGAGGAAATGTGCTTGGCTGATTTTGCTTCCACTTGCAGGGTTGTCTATGGTACTCAGAAAAAGGGTGAAGGTGTTCTACCCCTACTTAATAAGATGGGATTCATTCAGAAGAGATCAAAAGGGAAACCTGCAGTCATTAGATATTACAGTGTCTCACAGAAAAAGAATCCTGAGGAATTTTGTGGCACACTACTTAAACTGTATCTCCCACACCGCGGAAAGTCACAATTGAAAAGTCAACACTTCCCAACATACCAGTCCTTCTTGACTAGTGCCAGTGTTCAGCTACCAGGTTCAGACTGTGTCCAGTTTGTGTCTGAGATTGTCAGTCAAAACAAATCCAAATATGAGAAGTACAGTCAAGAGATTGAGAGTGCCATTGAGGAATTTGAGAAGAACGGGCCCATGAGAGATGAATGGTGTAATCTGGCTCCTGAATCTGAACTGGTTAGGTTGGAATGCATTGCAGAACGTGAAGCCGAACATTTGGATGACGGACATGAACAAGATGATATCCCAGAGTATAGTAATCAGACTGTAACAGGAACCGCACCAATGGAGGCACTTCAGATAGATCCTGTAGTGTTACGCCAAATGTATCAAAGTCTGAACCAAAAGCAGGTGTCCATATTCTACACCATTAGAGACTGGTGCATAAAGCGTGTTTGTGGCCTCGAAGCAAAGCAGTTTCTTTTGTATATAAACGGTGGTGCTGGAACAGGGAAGTCACATCTCATCAAGTGTATCTACTCGGAGGCATCCAAGATACTACGCAAACTCCCGAGACATTTTGAGGAAACTGATATATCGAAGCCTACTGTGCTGTTAACCGCTTTTACTGGTACCGCAGCTTTCAATATTTCTGGAAAAACTCTGCATTCCATCCTTAAGCTACCGAAATTTCTAGTGATTCCATACATTGGCCTTGGCAACAAACTGGATGAAGTGAGAGCAGAGCTCTCAAATGCTGAAATTATTGTCATTGATGAAATATCCATGATTTCAAAGAATCTTTTTGCCTACGTAGATGAAAGACTAAGACAAGTCAAAGGAATTAGAAAGCCTTTTGGAGGAATGTCAGTACTTGCTGTTGGAGATTTCTATCAGCTACCACCAGTTAGACAAAAACTTCTCTGTCTATACGAACCATGTGAGATCGACCGTTGGCGCGACCATTTTACGATGATCACATTGACAGAGATAATGCGTCAGAAGGATGATCTCGCTTATGCAGAGACATTGAATAGGATCCGTGTCAAACAAAAGTCAGAAGCCTTGACTGAAGCAGACCGTGCTTTGCTTTCACAGGCCATCACTGAACCAGCACTTTGCCCAAAGGATGTACTTCACATTTTTGGTACCAATCCAGAGGTAGATAAGCACAACAAAGACATTTTAAAGCTGATTCATTCTGACATCACAAACATTGATGCAGATGACTATAAAAAGCAACAAGGAAGAATGGTCAGACAAGCTAAACCATGTGAAGGAAAAAAAACAGACCTACCAGACACACTACAAGTTGCTCTAGGTGCTCCTGCTATGCTCACCAGAAACATTGATGTGGACGATGGACTCGTGAATGGTACATTTGGTAAAATTGCCAGAATTGTGACTTGTGAAAAAGATGGGGCTATGTATACACAAATGATTGGTCTTCAGTTGGACAACAAAAATGCAGGACAGAGGCACCGTGGTAAAGCTTCTGGAGGACTCGATGATATTGTGTACATAGAAAGAGTAGAAGATCGTTTGAAGCAAGGAGTGATACGCAGACAGTTTCCCATGAGGCTTGCATTTGCATGTACAATACACAAGGTTCAGGGCAGGACAACCCCAACTGCTGTAGTGTCACTAAAACACATTTTTGAAGCTGGTATGGCTTACGTAGCCCTCAGTAGAGTAAACTCTCTCAGTGGATTGCACATAATTGATATGGATGAGAGTAAAATCTACTCCAAACCTGAAATCACTGCAGCCCTCGAGAGCATGACACAAGTCAGCTTTGATGACATAATGCCACTTGCTCACAGCACACAAACTCTGAACAGGCCTGACACACTCAGCGTCATCCATCACAACACCGAAGGACTTGCACCTCATATCAATGATATAAAGTGTCATCATGAGCTGTGTCTAGCAGACGTGTTATGTCTTACAGAAACTCACCTGCAAGGATCATTTGTTGCTGACAGTCTCCATTTAGAAGGATACAGTATGTTCAAACGTAACCGACACGTTTCTTACACCAACGATTCTTGCATGGCCAATCTAAACGGTGGTGGAGTTGCTATATATGTAAAAACACACATTCAAGCCTGTGAAAAGCAATATATACATAACGTAACTGACTTGGAGTTCATGGTTGTCAAAGTTGAAGCCCCACTCAATGCACTGATTGCTGCTGTGTACAGACCTCCAACCTACAATGTTGACTCATTCATCTCGAATCTGAAAAACCTTTTGGGGTCTTTAGAAATCATGGATCATCACCCAATCATTGTGTGCGGAGACTTTAATGAAAACCTTTTGTCCAGCACACCACATCCAATATTTGATGTTTTTGAATCCAGAGGATATGTACAAGTAATCACAAGTGCAACCACTGAAAAGAACACACTGTTGGACCACATTTTCATCTCTCAACCACAGAATTGTATCCAGTCAGGAATATTACAAACATACTATAGTTACCACAATCCTGTGTACTGTGTAATAACTTCTAATGTTTCTGTTGAAAGCACCCTGGTTCAACATCATGAAGCAAATAAGACAAAGAGAAAGCCACTAGGATCCGACACCAAAACTCCTCCAACTGCTACTATCAAGACAACTGCTCACATATGTCCCCATTGTAACAAAACATGTAAATCAAGGGCCGGCCTCATCAGCCACCTTAGGACACACAAATGACCAAACCCACAGACAAACGATCATAGTAGTTTCAAGTTGAAGATTGGCAAAAATGATGACATGTGGAACATCACTGTGTAAAACTGCTGTAGAGTAACAGGGAAAAAAGAAGCTCTAACAGTATTTCTGTCACCTAAAAAAGAAAAATGATGAAGCCCTGAAGAATATCGATGAATAACCAGGAATGCCACACAGTCAAACAAGCCCAAAAATACATCAAAGAAACTTTCAATATACCACTCACCCAAACTATTTTAATGTATTTTAATGTATTTTAAACCATGTTTGAAAGCACCTAATTTCAGGCACTGCTTGCCCGAGCAACTTGAAAGACCTTACAGTGTCAAGTTATCCAGTCAGGAATATTACAAACATACTATAGTTACCACAATCCTGTGTACTGTGTAATAACTTCTAAAGTGTCTGTTGAAAGCACCCTGGTTCAACATCATGAAGCAAATAAGACCAAGAGAAGGCCACTAGGATCCGACACCAAAACTCCTCAAACTGCCACTATCAGGACACCAAAACTCCTCAAACTGCCACTATCAGGACAACTGCTCACATATGTCCCCATTGCAACAAAACATGTAAATCAAGGGCCGGCCTCACCAGCCACCTGAGGACACACAAATGACCAAACCCACAGACAGACAATCATACTAGTTTCAAGTTGAAGATAGGCAACAATGATGACATGTGGAACATCACTGTGGAACATCACTGTGGAACATCGCTGTAAGTTAACAGGAAAAAAGGACCTTACGAATAACCAGGAATGCCACACACTAACAGTCAAATGAGCCCAAAAATACATCAAAGAAACTTTCAATGTAACAAATATACCAATGATACGACTCACCCAAACCATTTTAATGTATTTTAATGTATTTTAAACCTAATTTCAGGCACTGCTTGACTGAGCAACCTGAAAGACCTTCCTGTGCAAAGTTCGCCTGCAACTCTTGAACTGTAAGTATCCTTCTGGATTCACTAAATCATGAAGCATCTGACCATATAGGCCCTACCCAATTGTGATTGTGTTTTTATAATTGTAGTTGATTTCACTGAGTGTGTGTTGCATTAAAGGACAACTTTGGTTTTTTACAACAAGGGTTCATATTTTAGATTGTAATTAGAGAAAAGAAAAAGTTAATGTTAAAATGTTTTCATTTGCTTTGTTCTATTGTTTTATCACGTTTACCGGGCTGAAATGTGGGGCATGCGTACGCATGGGGGCATGCGTACAAGTGGCTAAATATGTATTTTTAGACACAATAAGCCAGCAGTATCTTTATTGCTATTTACAGTAACACTTCTAGCCCCCATAAGTCACATCCAACCATGAAAGGTTGTGTTGTATCTTGGGAATGGGCTTATTCTGTGTAAAATGACATATTTACTCCAACACGTCCATGCCCCAAACACTGAAATAAGAATCTCTAAAACAATAGAACGAAGCAAATGAAAACATTTTAACATTCACTTTTTCTTTTCTCTAATTACAATCTAAAATATGAACCCTTGTTGTAAAAAAACAAAGTTGTCCTTTAACAACTGGTGAAGTCAACTCGACTCTGTAAAAAGTTGAGTTGATGTCGATTTTATCGTTTGATGACATCATCACATCACACACGACCCCCCATTATTTGGGGGGGGGGGGGGTCACATAGATTCATAAAAAAATCTTATGAATCTATGTGAAACATTGTTTTCCCACTCAACATTTCTAAACTGCAAATTGAAGGACTTTTTAATACCTCTAAAATGACAAATTTAACATTGTCCAAATTGTCAAATATATAGAGGCAGAAATTGTGAAAATTGCCAATCTTACAACGCCTCATTGTGTGTGTGTGTGTGTGTGTGTGTGTGTGTGTGTGTGTGTGTGTGTGTGTGTGTGTGTGTGTGTGTGTGTGTGTGTGTGTGTGTGTGTGTGTGTGTGTGTGTGTGTGTGTGTGTGTGTGTGTGTGTAGTATGTATGTTCGTCTTTTATAGGCTCAATCCTGTTGAAGTGGGCCTTTTCAATAAATATATTGCCATAATGAAGTCTGTTGCCATGGCCGTTCCGAGATAAATCATCAGTGTATGGACTGCCTGCTGCCAACACTGGTAAATATACTTGAACTGTATCAGTTCAAATGTGAACCAATAGACATGTTATATTATAAAACTATGTAATGTTCTAAAGTCAGCATTTTAACAGTCTATACAGTAGAAAATTAAGAACAATATGCAAACCTAATTATTGTGAAAACAATGCACTTTGCCATATGCCTACAATCCCTACATACATCAAAAGTATAAATGATCTGGTCTTGGATGATGATGCCAGTCTGACAAAGAAGTTGTGTTGACGTGCACATATAGTAAACGGCTTATGGGTGGTAAATGGTAAATTTATATAGCACTTTAATCCAAGGCACTTTACATAGATTGCATTACATTCACCCATTCACACACACATTCATACACCGGAGGTGGAGGAAACCATGCAAGGCACCAACCTACTCACCGGGCATTAATATCAGTTTATCAACCTTTTTTAGACATCATCACCCAAGAGACCATCATCAACGCTGAGTCTGCGTGGGATTGGTTCCTCCAGGTGGCTAAAGACGTGAGTCAATTGTTGTAGCAATATAGTTGTATATAAGATGGTTTGTTCTAGTTCCTAAATTAGCCATTGATTGTGTGCCATCTAATTAATGGCTTAGAAAAGAATTGGCCTGAGGTGAGATTTACTAGCTGACCTCTGTTGTTAATTCCTGAGGACCTTCATGAATGTCACTTTTCCTTTGTGTTATCTTTGACCAGTTCAACTTCTGTGTTACCCAACCAGACACCAGAATGATTCCTGCCGACTTCCTCATTCCTGCCCAGTCACAGAACCCCATCAGGGACAACCTTCATCACAAGGTACTCTCCCCAGTGACCCAATAACGGTTCTCATAGTTTTTAATCATTATTTGCAGAAGATATCTGATCATTTTGAATGTGAAAACATGTACTGTACTTCAGTCTGCTTTATTCATCTGTTGTAATCCAGTGCCTGTGGGCAACTGAACAAACTGTAAGCGTCTCTTTCTAAATGGTTCAAATTAATAGTCTCTCCTGACATTTTAGTTGTTTTGAAAGTAAAATATCCCTTTAAGCTTGCCAGACTCAACTCTTAAATTTTACAGAGGTTAATATCCCAATGGACATTAACTTGTCTGCTTATTTAAACCTCACTGTAGATTGCTGTTTTGTTCAATACCAATTTTGAATTATGTTATGTTCTTTTCATCCCTGTCCAACATTAGGTCTTCCAAGGGAACAAACCAAGCAACTCAATTATTTTCAAGAAACTGAGTCCCTTTATGCTTGGAGTTCTGGTTGGTAAGTAGTGGATCTTTTAACAGATTGTTCCCTTGCCCTGTTGGCATATTTGGTCTGGAGGAAGAACTTTGAGCAGATAGTTTATGATGTTTCTGCAGTAGAAAAGAACTGGCCTGAGGTCAGATTTACTTGCTGGCCACTGCTGTAAATTCCTGAGGACCTTTGTAAATGTCACTTTTCCTATCTTTGACCAGTTCAACTCATGTGTTATCCAACTAGGCACCAGAATGATTCCTGCCAACTTCCTCATTCCTGCCCAGTCACAGAACCCAATCAGGGGCAACCTTCATCACAATTAAGGTACCCTCCCCAGTGACCCAATAACGGTTCTCATAGTTTTTAATCATTATTTGCAGAAGATATCTGACCATTTTGAATGTGAGAACATGTACTGTACCTCTGTCTCCTTTATTCATCTGTTGTAATCCAGTGCCCGTGGGCAACTAAACAAACTGTAAGCATCTCTTTCTAAATGGTTCAAATTAATAGTCTGTCCTGACTCTTTCTTTGGTTGTTCAGATCCTGGTGGCCAACTTTCTGGCCCAGACAGAATCGCTGATGAAGGGGAAGACCTCAGACAAGGCCCGCAAAGAGCTGGAGGTTAGTGTTTCTGCTGTTGGGAAGTCATTCCTAACAGGGTCCTATTCGCATTAGAGTAGGGTTAGGGTGGGCCTTTGGAACATAGATATGCTCTGTGTCATCTCCTCACTCTGTACCTTCTGCCCATTGTGTCACCACTGTAAAAATAAGTTGTATGTTTTTTCTTTCCCTAATTCCACCTCAGGATCATTTCCGTAACACGCCTCTGGAAAAGAATCTTCCGGTGCTTCTGGCTGTGCTGGGAGTCTGGTACATCAACTTCTTCCAGGCTGAGACCCACACCATGCTGCCCTACGACCAGTATATGCACCGCTTTGCTGCCGACTTCCAGCAGGTCAGTCACACAGAGACTGAAACGCTGAACAAAAGGGTTGAGAGGCAGAGGGACTGAAAGATGGAAGACAGGAGCTGGGGAATAACATCTGTTGGTACAACAGGTTATATGTACTGAGTTGTAAGTACAGGCCAGTCTATGACAACAGTACTATGACATCATATTGATGATCATGGGAAGACAGGAGCTGGGGAATAACATCTGTTGGTACAACAGGTTATATGTACTGAGTTGTAAGTACAGGCCAGTCTATGACAACAGTACTATGACATCATATTGATGATCATGTTATTCCATAGGGATTTGAGGCTTTCTTTTTGTCTGCTGATCCGACTGACTTTCTTGGTTCCATATAGGCTAACTCATTTTCTGCCAGTCAACTGCCTGATCAACAATTCAACTTTTTTTATAAAAAGTAATTTTTTAGATATTCTTTGCTGAAAAAACATGTTTCGCATGAAACACCTGTTTATTAAGGTAACTCCACTAAACAGACTTCTTCAGAGTCTTTCAGACAGGCAGTATGGCTTATAGTTGCATCATGTGCACATACTGTATACATGCAATATACTGTACACAGTGTGTTTTGTGTGAGTGAACAAGTAGCATCTGTATCTAAAGTTCAGAGTCAGACACAAAGTTTTACTATAAGTGTTAGGCCCCCTGCAGCGTTGACCTGGTTGAAATCAGGAAAGCCTGGTTGCTGTCAGGATGGCAGAGATAGAGAAGCTGCATTGCGTCTGATTGTGATCGTTGCTTGTGGTCCACAGGGTGACATGGAATTTAACAGGAAGAATATCAGCAAAAGTGGAACCCATGTCCCATACCACACTGGACCGATCGTCTGGGGAGAGCCAAGGACCAATGGACAGCATGCCTTCTATCAGCTCATTCATCAAGGTACTGTGATATTAACACACCCTGTCTTCTACTCTGATGCATTATATTAAAAAAATATTTTTGTTCAACATTTGAAATGTGTTTTTTTGGGTTGGTTGACTAAGTTGTTGTCTTCCCTTCCCATAGGGTCGAGCTAGGCAAGCAGCTGGCCAATCAGATCAAACATGAGCTCAAAGATAACTCTGAGGTCACGTCCCATGATTCCTCCTCCAACGGGCCTATCAACTTCCTGAAGAAAAACTTTGCCTGAATAACCTCCCTCTGCTCTGAGCTTCAGTTTGTGATCCAACACAATTGGCTAAATAATTTAAGTGTTGTCCTCCCATAAAGTTTTGCACACAGTCTAAGGACATTAATGATAACTTAAGTTAACATGTTCACGGCCACGGAAGCCTGCGTTTTGTATTTTCTCCTATTTTGGTAGTTTATAGTAGAGCAGGTAAGCATTAGGGTTCTGTTGTAACTTTTATTTTGTGTTTAGGTTAGTAGTTTATAACTCAAGGTTAGTATTAGTATGTTTTGATTGTTTCCCTGATTTGCTCCGTGTGTCTTTATGATTTTGTAGTATTTTCCAATTTCAAATAATGTAAATATCTTAAGTTATGAATAAAAACGGGTTTCACTCCCAATTCATGTTACATCCCCTTTTTTTCCCTAGACGGGGACGTAACAATCGCCAGTATGTTAATTTGAGTGTTGATGTACATTGTGAGACATGACTGTATGTTGATGTGTATAACCTTTTAAAGGAAATCATATGGTTGCTTTTTGAAGGGAAGAAATACAATCTCCAATTAATAATGTGCAGATATTACTGTTGTTGAAGATATGCCCCACACAACTTAGTCAGCATTGAGTTGCAAAATAAATGTTCCATTTGTCACTTTATGCACTTGTATCGTCATGCTTTGGTTACATAGCACATGCCATGTGATGGACAATTATTCATATCCCTCAAAGGTTAAAACAAAGTGTTGTTCAATAACAAACCCGTCTCTACAGATCTCTTGCATTTTTCAGCCATGTACCTCACTGGTTTCCATTTAAAAAAAAGAATGGTATAGCCTGTGTCTCAGCATCCTCCATTTTGCATGCACATTCCCACTAGGTCAAGGAACAGATGCCACCCTTCTCACATTGGCCACCAAGCAGGTCAACTTTTGAATAACACATTTTTGGAACACAATGCCTTAAAATAACACATGCAGCATCTGATTGTCATGAAAGGTTCAAGAACACAGTTTTTTCCACTACTTGCAGCTATATTTTTATGTTGATTTGATTGTCCATACTGTTAGGTTCATGTAATAACTCTGCTTGTCTGCATTGTAATTAAATTTACATTTTATTGCCTGCAAACTTGACATTTTGTACTATTATAGCCATAGTTTTTTGGCTTGAAGCGAGCCCACAATTGTTTCGAAGGAACAATATTTTTCTAGTTTATCTATCAGGCAGTCATATCAAGTATCAAAAAACTTCGGTTCCTTTCTACTCCTACATACTTAGTGAGAAAATGAAAATAAAAACATCAATGTGTTCAGTTTACAGTGGCGAAGTGTGCTATTACTTTTTACAGCAATCGGCCAAATGGTGGCGCTGTAGGAAGCCTTCGAAAGTGCGAACTTTGAACAGGTATAGCTCATGCTGTGTTTGAGGTACAGGCATGAAACCTGTATACACGTATGCGTCTCCTCATGCCGAACAACTTTTAGCCTCTGACTTTTGACCTCTGACCTTTAGATCTCCCACAATTCGGAATTATATGAAAAACAGTAAAAATCTATCTCCTCCTGGGTTTTTTTCGATACGCGCACAAAACTTTTTTCACATGAACTTTGGACCAATACGGTCAAACTAATCTCGGCGGATTTCTTTTAAAGTGAAATATAATTTTTTAATAATTCAATAAATATTGCAGTTTTATGCAAATTATTCTTCGGCCTCTAAATCATACATGCAAAGTTACACGTTCATGGCATTTGGCAAAGATGTAGAGGGTTAGTCAAGGTATCACTGAAACCAATTTTATTCCAATCGGCCAAAGGGGGGCGCTATACGAAGCGTCTGAAAATTCAAACTTCAAACGGGCATAAGTCATGACTCGTTTCGTTTGAAGACATGCAACTTGTTACACGCGTGCTTTGACTCAAGCGGAAGACATCTGTGTCGTTGTTAAGTAAGCTCCGCCCTTCGATTTTCCGCCACTTTGAGCAGTTTGTAAAACGCGTAAACCCGCTTTTATTCTGGAATTTTCGCGTCACGTGCACAAAACTTTTTTTACGTGAACTTTGGACCGATATCTAAAGATCTGTCAGATCGGATTTCTTTAACATTGAAACATGCTTTTTTAAATAATTCAAACAATATTGCATTTTTATGCAAATTATTCTTCTGCCTCTAAAACATACAAGCAAAGTCACATTTTCATGACAAAATAGTGTAGAGGGTTAGTTCAAATATCACTGAAACCAATCTTACCCCAAATGGCCAAAGGGGGGCGCTATATAATTTTGAGCAGTTTGTAAAACGCTTAAACCCGTTTTTATTCTAGGATTTTTTTTGCAATTTGCATGAAACATTCTACACGCAATCTAAGGACCTTTATCTAACATGCCTATGAAGTGCACACAAAAAAATTATAAAATAATAATAATAAATATAGCTGCAAGCAGCGATAAAGTGTCCAAAGCCAAAAACACCTCAAATCATGAACACAGCCTGGGATGTGCGTGAAATCTTGCAAGCACATTCCCAATAGGTCAAGGAACAGATACCAACCTTCTCACATTGGCCTGTTATAGCGCCACCAGCGGGTCAACTTTTGCACAACACATTTTTGGAACAAAATGGACCAATCTTTGACGTCAGTAACGTCAAAGAGAGCACTGCCTGCGATCTTGACATTTTGTGCTTTTATAGCCATTGTTTTCCGGCTTGAAGCGAGCCCACAATTGTTTCGAAGGAACAATATTTTTCTAGTGACAATATCTAACCGTCATATCAAGTTCTCCTCAAAACTTCGGTTCCTTTCTACTCCTACATACTTAGACTGAAAATGAAAATAAAAACATCAATGTGTTCAGCTTACAGTGGCAAAGTGTGCTATTATTTTTTACAGCAATCGGCCAAATGGTGGCGCTGTAGGAAGCCTTCGAAAGTGCGAACTTTGAACAGATAGAGCTCATGCTCTGTTATACGTACAGTCATGAAACCTGTATACACGTATGCGTCTCCTCATGCCGAACAACTTTTACCCTCTAACTTTTGACCTCTGACCTTTAGATCCCCCAGAATTTTGAATTATATAAAAAACAGTAAAAATCTATCTCCTCCTGGGATTTTTGCGTTATGCGCACAAAACTTTTTTCACATGAACTTTGGACCAATACGGTCAAACTAGTCTGGTCGGATTTCTTTTAAAGTGAAATATAATTTTTTAATAATTCAATCAATATTGCGGTTTTATGCAAATTATTCTTCGGCCTCTAAATCATACATGCAAAGTTACACGTTCATGGCATTTGGCAAAGATGTAGAGGGTTAGTTAAAGTATCACTGAAACCAATTTTATTCCAATCGGCCAAAGGGGGGCGCTATACGAAGCGTTTGAAAATTCAAACTTCAAACGGGCATAAGTCATGACTCGTTTCGTTTTAAGACATGCAACTTGTTTACACGCGTGCTTTGACTCAAGCGGAAGACATCTGTGTCGTTGTTAAGTAAGCTCCGCCCTTCGATTTTCCGCCATTTTGAGCAGTTTGTAAAACACGTAAACCCGCTTTTATTCTGGAATTTTCGCGTCACGTGCACAAAACTTTTTTTACGTGAACTTGGGACCAATATCTAAAGATCTGTCAGATCGGATTTCTTTAAAATTACAACATGCTTTTTTAAATAAATTCAATGAATATTGCAGTTTTATGCAAATTATTCTTCTGCCTCTAAAACATACATGCAACGTCACATTTTCATGACAAAATAGTGTAGAGGGTTAGTTCAAATATCACTGAAACCAATCTTACCCCAAATGGCCAAAGGGGGGCGCTATATAATTTTGAGCAGTTTGTAAAACGCTTAAACCCGTTTTTATTCTAGGATTTTTTTTGCAATTTGCATGAAACATTCTACACACAATCTAAGGACCTTTATCTAACATGCCTATGAAGTGCACACAAAAAAATTATAAAATAATAATAATAAATATAGCTGCAAGCAGCGATAAAGTGTCCAAAGCCAAAAACACCTCAAATCATGAACACAGCCTGGGATGTGCGTGAAATCTTGCAAGCACATTCCCAATAGGTCAAGGAACAGATACCAACCTTCTCACATTGGCCTGTTATAGCGCCACCAGCGGGTCAACTTTTGCACAACACATTTTTGGAACAAAATGGACAAACTTTGATGTCAGTAACGTCAAAGAGAGCACTGCCTACGATCTTGACATTTTGTGCTTTTATAGCCATTGTTTTCTGGCTTGAAGCGAGCCCACAATTGTTTCGAAGGAACAATATTTTTCTAGTTTATCTATCAGTCAGTCAGTATCCTCAAAACTTTGGCGCGATTCATCTCTTAAACGCTTACACCTTTCAACACCATTCAAATTTTTATGTGTTCAGCTTACTGAGGACACGTGTGCTTGTATTTTTGGTTTTGAAATGTTTTGTAGTATAAATATAAAAAAATAAAAATGTTTAACTTTAAGCACCCAATGCATTTCCAATGGGTTTACTGAGTGGAGAGAAGGATAATAGACCCATGTTTATGTTAAGGCGCTGTGGCTGCAGTGTTCACACTTCAGATATGCTATCTATATCATTGCGTTCACACAGGTCTGCTCTCTGATTTGATCCAAATGTCTAAGCTGTGTGATGTATAAAACTATAGTTATAGTTAAAACTATAAATAAATGTCCCTCTCCACTCTACTGATTGCACAGCTGTGATCAAGAATCAAGTCCGGGCGATGGGATGTAAATCCCATAGCCATATATCCTAGAGCCCGCAGGGACAGTCAGCCATATTAGTGGTTGTTGTTGGTTGTCAGGGAGATATCAAAACCAATGCATTTCCAAGTCAGATCCACAACACAATAAAAGCCATGCTCCACTCCTCAGTCTGGAGTGGCCACATAGAAGAACGCCTTGGTTATAGACTTATAGACATAGTGGAGGACAGATGTGATCTGGGATTGTTAGCCTACAGTATATGCACTCAATATACTCCTAGTGGAGTCCATTTGACAGTTGCTGGTTCCCAAACACAGAATCAAAAATGTAGATCTAGAACACATAGAATATGTACAGTACAGTAAGGTTCAGTAGAGTACAGTAAAAGTACAGTAAGGTTCAGTAGAGTACAGTAAAGTACAGTAAGGTACAGAAAGGTACTGTACAGAAAGGTACAGTAGAGTACAGTACAGTACAGTAAGGTACAGTAAAGTACAATACAGTACAGTAAGGTACAGTAGAGTACAGTAAAGTACAATAAAGTACAGTAAAGTAGAATAAAGTACAGTAAGGTACAGTGGAGTACAGTAAAGTACAGTAGAGTACAGTAAAGTACAGTATAGTAAGGTACAGTATTGTACAGTACAGTAAGGTACAGTACGGTACAGTAGAGTACAGTATAGTATAGTACAGTAAGGTACAGTACAGTACAGTAAGGTACAGTAGAGTACAGTACAGTAAGGTACAGTAGAGTACAGTAAAGTACAGTAAGTTACAGTAGAATACAGTAAAGTACAGTACAGTAGAGTACAGTAAAGTACAGTAAGTTACAGTACAGTACAGTACAGTACAGTAAGGTGCAGTACAGTATAGTAAGGTACAGTACAATACTGTAAGGTACTGTACCTTACAGTACCTTAAAGTATCCTATTTGTTGGGTTGGAATCGAGCCCACACTGTTTCGAAGGAACAGTATTTCTAGTTGTGGGCTCGCCTATAAGGCGAGCACACTTTAGATATTGTCATTATTTATTTATTTATTTATCTATCAGGCAGGCATATCAAGTATCAAAAAACTTCGGTTCCTTTCTACTCCTACATACTTAGTGAGAAAATGAAAATAAAAACATCAATGTGTTCAGTTTACAGTGGCGAAGTGTGCTATTACTTTTTACAGCAATCGGCCAAATGGTGGCGCTGTAGGAAGCCTTCGAAAGTGCGAACTTTGAACAGGTATAGCTCATGCTGTGTTATACATACAGCCATGAAACCTGTATACACTTATGCGTCTCCTCATGCCGAACAACTTTTACCCTCTAACTTTTGACCTCTGACCTTTAGGTCTCCCACAATTCGGAATTATATGAAAAACAGTAAAAATCTATCTCCTCCTGGGTTTTTTTTGTTACGCGCACAAAACTTTTTTCACATGAACTTTGGACCAATACGGTCAGATTTATCTCGGTGGATTTCTTTTAAAGTGAAATATCATTTTTTAATAATTCAATCAATATTGCGGTTTTATGCAAATTATTCTTCGCCCTCTAAATCATACATGCAAAGTTACACGTTCATGGCATTTGGCAAAGATGTAGAGGGTTAGTCAAGGTATCACTGAAACCAATTTTATTCCAATCGGCCAAAGGGGGGCGCTATACGAAGCGTCTGAAAATTCAAACTTCAAACGGGCATAAGTCATGACTCGTTTCGTTTGAAGACATGCAACTTGTTACACGCGTGCTTTGACTCAAGCGGAAGACATCTGTGTCGTTGTTAAGTAAGCTCCGCCCTTCGATTTTCCGCCACTTTGAGCAGTTTGTAAAACGCGTAAACCCGCTTTTATTCTGGAATTTTCGCGTCACGTGCACAAAACTTTTTTTACGTGAACTTTGGACCGATATCTAAAGATCTGTCAGATCGGATTTCTTTAACATTGAAACATGCTTTTTTAAATAATTCAAACAATATTGCATTTTTATGCAAATTATTCTTCTGCCTCTAAAACATACAAGCAAAGTCACATTTTCATGACAAAATAGTGTAGAGGGTTAGTTCAAATATCACTGAAACCAATCTTACCCCAAATGGCCAAAGGGGGGCGCTATATAATTTTGAGCAGTTTGTAAAACGCTTAAACCCGTTTTTATTCTAGGATTTTTTTTGCAATTTGCATGAAACATTCTACACGCAATCTAAGGACCTTTATCTAACATGCCTATGAAGTGCACACAAAAAAATTATAAAATAATAATAATAAATATAGCTGCAAGCAGCGATAAAGTGGCCAAAGCCAAAAACACCTCAAATCATGAACACAGCCTGGGATGTGCGTGAAATCTTGCAAGCACATTCCCAATAGGTCAAGGAACAGATACCAACCTTCTCACATTGGCCTGTTATAGCGCCACCAGCGGGTCAACTTTTGCACAACACATTTTTGGAACAAAATGGACCAATCTTTGACGTCAGTAACGTCAAAGAGAGCACTGCCTGCGATCTTGACGTTTTGTACTTTTATAGCCATTGTTTTCTGGCTTGAAGCGAGCCCACAATTGTTTCGAAGGAACAATATTTTTCTAGTTGTGGGCTCGCCTATAAGGCGAGCACACTTTAGATATTGTCATTATTTATTTATTTATTTATCTATCAGGCAGGCATATCAAGTATCAAAAAACTTCGGTTCCTTTCTACTCCTACATACTTAGTGAGAAAATGAAAATAAAAACATCAATGTGTTCAGTTTACAGTGGCGAAGTGTGCTATTACTTTTTACAGCAATCGGCCAAATGGTGGCGCTGTAGGAAGCCTTCGAAAGTGCGAACTTTGAACAGGTATAGCTCATGCTGTGTTTGAGGTACAGGCATGAAACCTGTATACACGTATGCGTCTCCTCATGCCGAACAACTTTTAGCCTCTGACTTTTGACCTCTGACCTTTAGATCTCCCACAATTCGGAATTATATGAAAAACAGTAAAAATCTATCTCCTCCTGGGTTTTTTTCGATACGCGCACAAAACTTTTTTCACATGAACTTTGGACCAATACGGTCAAACTAATCTCGGCGGATTTCTTTTAAAGTGAAATATAATTTTTTAATAATTCAATAAATATTGCAGTTTTATGCAAATTATTCTTCGGCCTCTAAATCATACATGCAAAGTTACACGTTCATGGCATTTGGCAAAGATGTAGAGGGTTAGTCAAGGTATCACTGAAACCAATTTTATTCCAATCGGCCAAAGGGGGGCGCTATACGAAGCGTCTGAAAATTCAAACTTCAAACGGGCATAAGTCATGACTCGTTTCGTTTGAAGACATGCAACTTGTTACACGCGTGCTTTGACTCAAGCGGAAGACATCTGTGTCGTTGTTAAGTAAGCTCCGCCCTTCGATTTTCCGCCACTTTGAGCAGTTTGTAAAACGCGTAAACCCGCTTTTATTCTGGAATTTTCGCGTCACGTGCACAAAACTTTTTTTACGTGAACTTTGGACCGATATCTAAAGATCTGTCAGATCGGATTTCTTTAACATTGAAACATGCTTTTTTAAATAATTCAAACAATATTGCATTTTTATGCAAATTATTCTTCTGCCTCTAAAACATACAAGCAAAGTCACATTTTCATGACAAAATAGTGTAGAGGGTTAGTTCAAATATCACTGAAACCAATCTTACCCCAAATGGCCAAAGGGGGGCGCTATATAATTTTGAGCAGTTTGTAAAACGCTTAAACCCGTTTTTATTCTAGGATTTTTTTTGCAATTTGCATGAAACATTCTACACGCAATCTAAGGACCTTTATCTAACATGCCTATGAAGTGCACACAAAAAAATTATAAAATAATAATAATAAATATAGCTGCAAGCAGCGATAAAGTGTCCAAAGCCAAAAACACCTCAAATCATGAACACAGCCTGGGATGTGCGTGAAATCTTGCAAGCACATTCCCAATAGGTCAAGGAACAGATACCAACCTTCTCACATTGGCCTGTTATAGCGCCACCAGCGGGTCAACTTTTGCACAACACATTTTTGGAACAAAATGGACCAATCTTTGACGTCAGTAACGTCAAAGAGAGCACTGCCTGCGATCTTGACATTTTGTGCTTTTATAGCCATTGTTTTCCGGCTTGAAGCGAGCCCACAATTGTTTCGAAGGAACAATATTTTTCTAGTGACAATATCTAACCGTCATATCAAGTTCTCCTCAAAACTTCGGTTCCTTTCTACTCCTACATACTTAGTGAGAAAATGAAAATAAAAACATCAATGTGTTCAGCTTACTGTGGCGACGTGTGCTATTACTTTTTACAGCAATCGGCCAAATGGTGGCGCTGTAGGAAGCCTTCGAAAGTGCGAAATTTGAACAGGTATAGCTCATGCTCTGTTATACGTACAGCCATGAAACCTGTATACACGTATGCGTCTCCTCATGCCGAACAACTTTTACGCTCTGACTTTTGACCTCTGACCTTTAGATCCCTCAGAATTTGGAATTATATGAAAAACAGTAAAAATCTATCTCCTCCTGGGATCTTTGCGATACGCGCATGAAACTTTTTTCACATGAACTTTGGACCAATACGGTCAAACTAGTCTCGGCGGATTTCTTTTAAAGTAAAATATATTTTATTAATAATTCAATCAATGTTGCGGTTTTATGCAAATTATTCTTCGGCCTCTAAATCATACATGCAAAGTTACACGTTCATGGCATTTGGCAAAGATGTGGAGGGTTAGTCAAAGTATCACTGAAACCAATTTTATTCCAATCGGCCAAAGGGGGGCGCTATACGAAGCGTTTGAAAATTCAAACTTCAAACGGGCATAAGTCATGACTCGTTTCGTTTGAAGACATGCAACTTGTTACACGCGTGCTTTGACTCGAGCGGAAGACATCTGTGTCGTTGTTAAGTAAGCTCCGCCCCCCGATTTTCCGCCATATTGAGCAGTTTGTAAAACGCGTAAACCCGCTTTTATTCTGGAATTTTCGCTCCACGTGCACAAAACTTTTTTTACGTGAACTTTGGACCGATATCTAAAGATCTGTCGGATCGGATTTCTTTAAAATTGAAACATGCTTTTTAAAATAAATTCAATGAATATTGCAGTTTTATGCAAATTATTCTTCTGCCTCTAAATCATACATGCAAAGTAACATGTTCATGGCATTTGGCAAAGATGTAGAGTGTTAGTCCAAATATCACTAAAACCAATCTTACCCCAATTGGCCAAAGGGGGGCGCTATATCATTTTGAGCAGTTTGTGAAACGCTTAAACCCGTTAGGATTTTTTTTTGCAATTTGCATGAAACATTCTACACACAATCTAAGGACCTTTATCTAATATGCCTATGAAGTGCACAAACACACAAAAAAAATAATAATAATGAATATAGCTGCAAGCAGCGATAAAGTGGCCAAAGCCAAAAACACCTCAAATCATGAACACAGCCTGCAATGTGCGTGAAATCTTGCAAGCACATTCCAATAGGTCAAGGAACAGATACCACCCTTCTCACATTGGCCTGTTATAGCGCCACCAGCGGGTCAACTTTTGCACAACACATTTTTTGAACAAAATGGAAAATCTTTGACGTCAGTAACGTCAAAGAGAGCACTGCCTGCGATCTTGACATTTTGTACTTTTATAGCCATTGTTTTCTGGCTTGAAGCGAGCCCACAATTGTTTCGAAGGAACAATATTTTTCTAGTGACAATATCTAACCGTCATATCAAGTTCTCCTCAAAACTTCGGTTCCTTTCTACTCCTACATACTTAGTGAGAAAATGAAAATAAAAACATCAATGTGTTCAGCTTACAGTGGCGAAGTGTGCTATTATTTTTTACAGCAATCGGCCAAATGGTGGCGCTGTAGGAAGCCTTCGAAAGTGCGATCTTTGAACAGGTATAGCTCATGCTGTGTTATACGTACAGCCATGAAACCTGTATACACTTATGCGTCTCCTCATGCCGAACAACTTTTACCCTCTAACTTTTGACCTCTGACCTTTAGGTCTCCCACAATTTGGAATTATATGAAAAACAGTAAAAATCTATCTCCTCCTGGGATTTTTGCATAACGCGCACAAAACTTTTTTCACATGAACTTTGGACCAATACGGTCAAACTAGTCTCGGCGGATTTCTTTTAAAGTGAAATATATTTTTTTAATAATTCAATCAATATTGCGGTTTTATGCAAATTATTCTTCGGCCTCTAAATCATACATGCAAAGTTACACGTTCATGGCATTTGGCAAAGATGTAGAGGGTTAGTCAAGGTATCACTGAAACCAATTTTATTCCAATCGGCCAAAGGGGGGCGCTATACGAAGCTTCTGAAAATTCAAACTTCAAACGGGCATAAGTCATGACTCGTTTCGTTTGAAGACATGCAACTTGTTACACGCGTGCTTTGACTCAAGCGGAAGACATCTGTGTCGTTGTTAAGTAAGCTCCGCCCTTCGATTTTCCGCCACTTTGAGCAGTTTGTAAAACGCGTAAACCCGCTTTTATTCTGGAATTTTCGCGTCACGTGCACAAAACTTTTTTTACGTGAACTTTGGACCGATATCTAAAGATCTGTCAGATCGGATTTCTTTAACATTGAAACATGCTTTTTTAAATAATTCAAACAATATTGCATTTTTATGCAAATTATTCTTCTGCCTCTAAAACATACAAGCAAAGTCACATTTTCATGACAAAATAGTGTAGAGGGTTAGTTCAAATATCACTGAAACCAATCTTACCCCAAATGGCCAAAGGGGGGCGCTATATAATTTTGAGCAGTTTGTAAAACGCTTAAACCCGTTTTTATTCTAGGATTTTTTTTGCAATTTGCATGAAACATTCTACACGCAATCTAAGGACCTTTATCTAACATGCCTATGAAGTGCACACAAAAAAATTATAAAATAATAATAATAAATATAGCTGCAAGCAGCGATAAAGTGTCCAAAGCCAAAAACACCTCAAATCATGAACACAGCCTGGGATGTGCGTGAAATCTTGCAAGCACATTCCCAATAGGTCAAGGAACAGATACCAACCTTCTCACATTGGCCTGTTATAGCGCCACCAGCGGGTCAACTTTTGCACAACACATTTTTGGAACAAAATGGACCAATCTTTGACGTCAGTAACGTCAAAGAGAGCACTGCCTGCGATCTTGACATTTTGTGCTTTTATAGCCATTGTTTTCTGGCTTGAAGCGAGCCCACAATTGTTTCGAAGGAACAATATTTTTCTAGTGACAATATCTAACCGTCATATCAAGTTCTCCTCAAAACTTCGGTTCCTTTCTACTCCTACATACTTAGACAGAAAATGAAAATAAAAACATCAATGTGTTCAGCTTACAGTGGCGAAGTGTGCTATTATTTTTTACAGCAATCGGCCAAATGGTGGCGCTGTAGGAAGCCTTCGAAAGTGCGAACTTTGAACAGATGGAGCTCATGCTCTGTTATACGCACAGTCATGAAACCTGTATACACGTATGCGTCTCCTCATGCCGAACAACTTTTACGCTCTGACTTTTGACCTCTGACCTTTATATCCCCCAGAATTTTGAATTATATAAAAAACAGTAAAAATCTATCTCCTCCTGGGATTTTTGCATTACGCGCACAAAACGTTTTTCACATGAACTTTGGACCAATACGGTCAAACTAGTCTCGGCGGATTTCTTTTAAAGTGAAATATATTTTTTTAATAATTCAATCAATATTGCGGTTTTATGCAAATTATTCTTCGGCCTCTAAATCATACATGCAAAGTTACACGTTCATGGCATTTGGCAAAGATGTGGAGGGTTAGTCAAAGTATCACTGAAACCAATTTTATTCCAATCGGCCAAAGGGGGGCGCTATACGAAGCGTTTGAAATTTCAAACTTCAAACGGGCATAAGTCATGACTCGTTTCGTTTGAAGACATGCAACTTGTTACACGCGTGCTTTGACTCAAGCGGAAGACATCTGTGTCGTTGTTAAGTAAGCTCCGCCCTTCAATTTTCCGCCATTTTGAGCAGTTTGGAACTTTGGACCGATATCTAAAGATCTCTCAGATCGGATTTCTTTAAAATTGAAACATGCTTTTTTAAATAAATTCAATGAATATTGCAGTTTTATGCAAATTATTCTTCTGCCTCTAAATCATACATGCAAAGTAACATGTTCATGGTATTTGGCAAAGATGTAGAGTGTTAGTCCAAATATCACTAAAACCAATCTTACCCCAATTGGCCAAAGGGGGGCGCTATATAATTTTGAGCAGTTTGTGAAACGCTTAAACCCGTTAGGATTTTTTTTTGCAATTAGCATGAAACATTCTACACACAATCTAAGGACCTTTATCTAATATGCCTATGAAGTGCACACACACAAAAAATAATAATAATAATGAATATAGCTGCAAGCAGCGATAAAGTGGCCAAAGCCAAAAACACCTCAAATCATGAACACAGCCTGCAATGTGCGTGAAATCTTACAAGCACATTCCCAATAGGTCAAGGAACAGATACCACCCTTCTTACATTGGCCTGTTATAGCGCCACCAGCGGGTCAACTTTTGCACAACACATTTTTGGAACAAAATGGACCAATCTTTGACGTCAGTAACGTCAAAGAGAGCACTGCCTGCGATCTTGACATTTTGTACTTTTATAGCCATTGTTTTCTGTCTTGAAGCGAGCCCACAATTGTTTCGAAGGAACAATATTTTTCTAGTATTATCATTAAAATCGTAGTGTTTTGCCAATTATTTGGGGGCCCACTTGCACTATCCTCATGAGCCACCAGTGGGCCGGCTGTACCCGGGGTCCACAGGTGTTCTTCAGAGAAATGTAATATATTAACTTCTGCATTAAGTTCTATCATAACCGCTGCTGCGCTGCTATTTCTGAAACCCTGAGAGGATAAATAAATAGCTTGTAAAATTATTCAGAGTGTGGTGATATCCATAGTCAATTTGCATACCGTAAATATATTCAATAATTGCCTTTGTTTGTATACACTGGGATGATTGTGAATGCACTTTTTTTTTGCGTTTATCTCTGGCCCTGAAATGAAGACTGCTATGTGCATTCTCTCTTGTGTATGTGTGTGTGTGTGTGTGTGTGTGTGTCCACTGTCATTTTAATGATGCCTTCAAGGAAACTTGGGGCCAAATGCACGCACGCACGCACACGCAAACACACACACACACACACACACACACACACACACACACACACACACACACACACACACACACACACACACACACACACACACACACACACACACACACACACACACACACACACAAGCAGAGTAATCATCAGGTGATTCACCAGTGATTCACCTCAACCTGTTCGCTCAGTCACTTGTACCAGTCATCTTTCTCTCTTTTTCCTCTCTCCTTTTCCTCCCTTCTCTCAAACCCATTTTCTCTCCTTCCTGTGTCCTTCTCTCACCTCTTTCTTTCTTTCTCTCTCTCTCTCTCTCTCTCTCTCTCACTCTCTCTCTCTCCCTCATCATCAACACTGGACCAGTACAAATGAAGAGGCATCATTGGTTCTACAATTTGAAAACCTACAACCAAAATAATGGTTGGAAAGGGATCGTTTACATTATGTAGTTGCCACACAGTGGAACAGCCTTGAAACAAGTGTCAAACTGACAACCAATCTGAGGTGTTTTAAGCAGCAGACTAAAGCTAGGCTATTATAGTCGGAGGCCTTAGGGAGATAGAATGGTAATTTCGTGCTAATCAGTCTAAAAGCGCCAAACTTTGCACAGATTGTAGCCCAGGGCATGCTCTAATGATTTAGCCAGGGCACCCGAGTCGGCGACCTTCGGGGTCGCCACATCGGCCAAATCAAGTTGGGCTCCGATCGACTTTCTACACGGGAGGAAAATACCGATTTATGATGCTGAATCGATTGCAAGCATTTGTTTTGCACAAAAAAACATTCCTTGGGCTACAAATGGCAGAAAACGATGGTTTAGTGATGAAAAGTGATGAGTCATCACTTTTCACTCACTTTTCACAGTTTTGTGAGGGTATTCTGGGGCCATTTGTAGCCCAAGGAATGTTTTTTGTGCAAAACAAATGCTTGCAATCGATTCAGCATCATGACAAACCCCTAATTAGACCCCTCACATCCTACTTAAATACACAGGTAAAAAAAGGAGCCGCCAAATCAAGCTCAACTTGATTTGGCCGCTGTGGCGACCCCGAAGGTCGCCGACTCGGGCGCCCTAGCCAAATGCTCTACATCTGTGCAAAATTTGGAGCTTTTAGACTGATTAACACGAAATATCCCTAAGGCCTCCGACTATTAGAAAATGATCCTCTTTAAAATACATTGCTCTGTATATTACTGTCATTTATTTTGTATTGTAAAGTGTGTTTAGCCACCAGTGTGTATAAGACCACAATGGAAATAAGCCTTAGTAGGACTTTGTTGTGTTCCTCCTCGAACCTAGAGGCTTTGATGCAATTCAAACAAAATCAAGGTCAAATCAAAATCAACTAGACTTCCAATTATTTATTTACATCATTTATGCAAATAAAGTTCTGTGTTTCCAAGACAGTTTCTAGTTTTTCCACTCGCTGTGATGACTCAGATAACTCTCGTTAAAAGCACAGTGAATTTTGAAGCTGTTAAGTGCTTTTTAAAAGGTACATTAACCACTCTTTATGCGTTGCTGACCATTGTCCTCCTTGGTATATAAATACACGTTCCCCTCCTTCTCTGCTACCGAAAATAGCAGATCTAGAAGCTAAATCAATTGCTCTGAATGTTCGCCTATTATGACCAGAATAGTCTCTGTGCACAGCAGCCATATTGGGGAAAGAATTGACCTTTGTAGGTGTTACCAATAACCAATGATAGGCTACTAATGAAGGCTCTGTTCAATTCTGGTCACACAGAGTTAAGGTGCTGATATTGTGCATGTTGGCTCACTGGAAACACTCTGCGACACCAGTGGGCCTCAAAGTGTGGTCCAGGTATACTTTGGTTCTCCATTTCCAATCAAAGGGCTGCATTTCGAGCGAACCCGCCTCACACCACTCCTGATTGGTCGAGCGGCTGCTACAGCTCTCGCATTTTGTAAACAAAGATGGCGGACCCCATGTCCGAGGCGAGTTCACAAATCGCAAATAAAAGCTGCATTAAGCGAAGTTTTATCTGAAATCAACGGCATCTCATAACAGTTTGCACCTTTGGAATTTCTGTCTGGAAAAGACGTATTTGATGTTCTCCCGACGATGTTTTGATGCGCTGATGACTACTGACTGGACCTGTCTGTCAAAGTGAGTAACTACGTCATTGCGTAATGCGTTCTCTATGGAGAACTCCCAGACTCTCCTTTTGGAGAGTCTGGCTGTTGCGAGGCTAGCCTCATGGTTCCTTGAGGGGATTTGTGTGTAACTGACACTGACAGTGTACAAACAGAACTTTGTTCCATTTGTTATGTTGGTCCTTAGGGTTAGGGTTAAATTAAAATGTTTGAGAAGTGTTACACTAAATGGAACAGAGCGTTCACCAGTATATGGGTAAGACCTGCGGGAAGTAAGGAAGAGGCCCAATTTCTTTCCAATAGAGCTGTGTGCATGATAGTTTGCTGGAGGAAGTCTTTGAAGCGGTTGGCTCACACAGGGGAAAAAAAGAAGAATAAAGCCTTGGCTCAGTAGGCTACATTACGCCGCGTTTCTTTCCTATTGTTTGATGGCTCTTTTAAAGTTGACCGATGTTGAACGCCCCCGGCCGTGTCCCATAGAATGGAATGGAAGTGAGGGGGAAACATCTGTTTCAGACATGGATGTGTGACCGTGTCCTCAGTAAGGTGAGGCAGGCAGGGGTTGTTTCAATCCACGAAGTACAGCCCAAGGCTGGCAAACACTTCAAAAGGAACAGGCTAATTCACCAACATCCAAAAATAGGTCAAAAAACGGCACCAGAGCAAATCTGGGACGGGACCCAGACACGCACGTAACATAAAAGAGCCGATGAACTGCTGCTTCCTCCGGCAGTGGCTCGGGAGGCAGAGTGGCAGCTTGGGAAGGTTCCCAGTTCCAACCCAGGCAGGGCTTCCCCAGAGTTAGTGTCGAACACACTAAAAACTCATGGGTCATTTCTTGACCCAAATCATGGGTCATTTGTGTTAGGTCAAATTTCGGGGTCATTTCTCAGAGCCACAACCCTTCCTTAAGTTATTGGGATATTATTTTGACCCAATTCCAGGGTTGTTCGAGTTAGGTAATATTTATCTGGGGGTGACCCGTTTTTGGGGTTAGTGGTAACCCCTATACTTGGGTCAGTTGTCTAGCTTTGGGCCAATCAGGGGACAGGCACCATAAACCTGTTTGCAAAGCATGCTGGGAAAAGCATTTTTCTAGGTTTCCAGAGACATTTTCTAAGCTGTTGGGAGCTAAAAATGCTAAATATGTCATATCCATGTGTCTGTCTCGGCAAGCTGTCTGTCATATGTCTGAATTTGATTTGTCAATATTTGAGCCTAAACCCTAACCGTAAGTGCTTGGCTGCTAGGTTAGTGTTGAGCTCCCTCCCCAACAGCTTGTTTGAATGAGAAGAACTCATAGTAATTCTGAGATTATTTTTGTGTATCTTCTCTAAACTATTCTGATTATAGTATTATCAACATTGTTGCATAATATATTTTATGCACTTTTATGTTGATATTACCAATCTTTGAACAAATCATCTGAGAAGAAACCCTGAAACATTTCTGATGTTATGTTAATGACAGATAATATTGACATTGTCATTATAAAGACCATGCATATGTAGGTTGTATTCATTTAGCCCACTCAACCCCAAAACTTGGGTCATATTGACTACAATCTTGGGTCATTTTAAACAAATAATTTGGTTATTTATTTGACCCAAATTATGGGTCAATATTCATAACCAAATTTCTTGCGTTAAAATAACCAAACCTGGCATTGGTCCCTATTTGACCCGTGAGTTGGATCAAAAATGACCCAAGTTGAGTTGTTTTTGACCCAGCAGTTTTTAGAGTGAAGTGTTCTAGCACAAGACACTCCCGCTGAGCAGGTTGGTGCCTTGCATGTATTACTCCACTGTTTGTGTGTGAATGGCTGATTGACTGTGAAGTACACCGTAAAGCGCCTTGGAGAAAAGCACTATATAAATGCAGTCCATTTACTACATAAATGCAGTCCATTTACTACATAAATGCAGTCCATTTACTATATAAATGTAATTTACTATAAAAAATGCAGTTAATGATAAATACAAAACAAACGGTTTTGAAGATACAAGGTATCCACCCGACAACGACAATATGATATAAGATTCTAAAAAAGAACAGTGTAATTCAGGGGTGCCATGGATGAAAAGGTTATTTACAGGGGTGCCTTGAGTCAAAAAAGTTTGAAAACCCCTGCTGTAGGTAAGATTAGGGATAAAGTAAAGTAACAGAACCAAAGAAGATTTATACCAACAGTAGGCCACTCTTGCTTGGCCCCAATCTGCACTTAGACTGCCTGGGGTGTTGTATGAATATACATGTAGCCATCATTTATTTAGGGTGATACCTCAGGTCTGACCAAAAAACGATGTTAACCTCCTTGAGCCTTGAAGATTGAGGACGGGGCTTTATAAATATTTGACCACTGGAAAGTATTAACAAGAGTTTATGACTAAATAATACTGTAACTACATTAGAGACATTAGAACGCAGGTTCTTTTTGGTGGTTTTGGTGCGACGGCACCTTGCAGCTTGTGGCGCTATCGTGTAGCAAACGGTTGTGGCGCCATATCGCGTGACGACTCAATAATACATGCAAATGAAATAGCGCTTTTCTAAGTATTCAAACTTTCTTTGCAAAATAAAACAAAGAAAAACGACTTCATTAGGAAAGGGTGAAAAACTAAGCAAGACTAAAATGTAAAACCTTTAAAAGATATGGGGGCGCTGATTCTTGAGCTCCACATCTCTCTCCCCCGTTTGCTGTCAGTCTCCGCTGTACTATCCCAATAAAGGCAGAAAAGACCCCCAAAATATCTCTAATTAATCTTTTTGCAGAGGTAAAAAGGGGATTTGAATTAGGTAGGGAATACGAGTCTGAAAAGGTGGGTTTTGAGTGGTGGCGAGGGGGGCTTTAACTGAGAAAGCCCTGTCACTCTAGGTTGGTTCATTATTTGCGCCAGCAGAGCGTGCATGTACTGCGTTTGGCTGCGTATGTATTTATGGCGGTGTCCTTCGGTGTTTAAGCCCGTAGCCCAATCAGGGACCAGCATTTCTGGCAACATCATCATTAAGTTAACGGCCAATGAGGGACCAGCATTCCTGGTGATGTCACTTGCACCTCGACAGAGTGCAGTTCTAGTGTTGTCTTGTGGACGTCCAGGGGGTGGGAGCGAGAGGGGGGCATGGCATTGGAGGAGGGCAGAGAGGTAGCCGGGCGGGCCTTAGCCTGGGTCCACACCATCAATGACCATACACATGAAGCTAGTCAGCATTTGTTTTTGTTTTTAGTTTTTTAGGTTTCTTTAGAACTTTGATTATATTGTGTTTTCTCTAGATAGATATCCATTTACATTGTTATATTGCTGTTAATGTACTGACCTATTATCTTGTTTATTATTGTGATGTTGTATCTGCTTATTGTAAGTCGCTTTGGATTAAAAGCGTCTGCTAAATAAATGCCTAAACTATAAACTGTAAACTATAGACGCCGCCCACTCCACTGAGTGAACAGTAGTGTTGATTTTGACAGCAAATTTTGATTTAGTTTTAGTCATAGTCCCACACACAGACTCAGAGGGTGAAAACAATAACAGGCATGCTGTCGTGGGCTGTAAAAAAAAAAAAAAAAAAAAAAAAGGCGCTAGTGTGAGATTTTTGGAACAGACAAGGGAGCCTGTATTTGTTTACCTCAGTGGAACACATACACACACACACACACACACACACACACACACACACACACACACACACACACACACACACACACACACACACACACACACACACACACACACACACACACACACACACACACACACACACACACACACACACACACACATGCTTCCTCTCTCTCTCTCTCTCTCTCTCTCTCTCACACAACCAGTGACCACATAGAAGTACTAAATATACACATTAAACAAGCACACATTTCCCCATGTCACATTAAAGCTTTTCCACATGTCTACACGCACCCACACAAACAGACTCCCACCCACCCTATCTCCCTCTCTCCCTCTCTCTGGATGTCTGCTGAAAATTAGCATGTCTCTTTTGGTGTCTTTCCTTGGGCTATTCTTACAAAAAAAAGAAAAAAAGAAAAAAAAAGAAAAGAAAAACACTGTAAGTTTTTTGCATAACAAACATTCCTCAGTGAGATTGCTTCGTTTCATTTTTTACTGAAGTATGCCAAGAGGAAATTAAACTCCAAACAACTGAATAACTTCTGTATTTGACAGAGCTGATGACTTACTGACCACATCTTCAACAGAGAGCTGATCTACAAGCTCACAACAAGGCCATGCCAGCCTATTTTCACGAACACGCTAGAAGGCCATTGTGTTTTTTTAGAGATGAAGAGAGAGAATACTGCATGGCCAAAGACGGACACCATGAGAATGATGGAGAACTAGAAAGATGCGATTCTGGGAAATTGCAATTGTGGTTGCCGTTTTTGCATTTTCCCATTCAAGTCAATGGAGAAAATGAATTCACTAATAAATTATCTCAACAACAATCTCTGTGTGTTTGCCGCCAAAATTGTGCGACACAAGTAGTCCGGCAATGTTTTTAGGTTTACTATAAAGAATAAAGTTGAGTACCATAATGCAGGGGTCTTCAACGTTTTCAGGCCAAGGAAGGACCCCTTAGTTAAGAGAGAGATGAAGCAGGGACCCCCACAACCTTTTCAATGATTCCATACCGTTTCATTGTTTGAAAGCACAATCATCAGTGTATTTTGGATTCATGTCAATTTGTGTTTTCAGATTTTTAACCACTTGAACCGTCAATACAGAAAACTTGACCTTTCACTCTGTACTTAGTCTGCTCTTTTTCCCCTCTACACCAAAGTTCTTTGCCAAAAATAGCCGATCTACAAGTCTGGTCTTTTTCCCCTCTACACCAAAGTTCTTTGCCAAAAATAGCAGATCTACAAGCTCACAAACCCCCCCCCCCCAACAGCCTACTCTCCCGTCTCCGATGGCATCATCTGCCCACTCAACCAATCAAGCGCGAGCATCCCACAGTACATCTCTCTCTTAACGAGCCAATTCAATTAGTGCTGCTGAAGGGAACGGCCTCAGGGACAGGGATATACTGTTGTACGTCTGCTCCTCGTGGTCTGTCCATCGCTCCTGTTCTCCTCCTCAATCTGTCTCCTCCTCTTTCTCCTCCAGGGACATGCAGCCAATCTACAAGCTGACAACGCGTCGCAGACGCAAGAGCTTATTATAAATTAGGCATTATGGCGCCATCAAGGCCTGCCAAACATAAACTTCTAATAAATTAACTGTGGCTTTAGTAGACTGGGCCTATACTCTTATGATATTTTGTGAATAAAACTAAAACTAAAACATTTCCGATGACTGAAAATGTGATTAAAACGACGTGGAATTCTGTTCAAAAGACTATGACTAAAACTAAATCAAAACTAGAAAAAGTCAGGTCTCCGGGCCAGGTCAGGTAGGTTATTGTGGACCAGCAATGTTCGGAATTCGCCAATCAGGATAGAAGACGAAAAATCTGATGGATCTGTCCTGATCACTTGACTTTAGAGCTCAATGACAATAATTCGAACAACATTTGTGGCCAATTTTGGCAAAACGCCTTTTTTGACAGTACTCCCACAAATGTTGTTCAAATTATTGTCATTGAGCTCTAAAGTCAAGTGATCAGGACAGATCCATCAGTTTTTTTGTCGTGCATGCGTGCGTGTCATCATTTCACGGTCTACGGACGGACGGACAGACAGACAGACGGACGGACGGACGGACGGACGGACGGACAGACACACACATACGGACGGACGGACGGACGGACGGACGGACGGACGGACGGACGGACGGACGGACGGAAGAACAGGGTGCAAAACATAATCTCGGCCATTCCTTTCGGCCTGGCGGAGACAATCAACTCTGCTCCATGGCCCTCTCTGTTTGTCTCCTGCGTCCTCGTCTATCATCTCCTTTCATCATCCCTCATTTCACAAGCCCCACTTGTCCCGCATCCTCCTATTAGGTTACATCACTTTTTGTTCTTCCAAGCAAACTATCACTGACCTTGTTCTGATGTCAGACAAGGCAAGGATAGAACAAAGTGATGTCATAATTTATGGGTTGAGAAGCCATTCCATCATATTCTCCAGGGGTAATTTTATGGTTCGGCAAACCAAGGGCAGAGAGAGAGAGTCAGGAGAGATATGCGAGACAAGACAGGGCGTCGGATTCAAACCGGGATCTCATGCTCAATGAGGAGCACAGTCATGTTCATTAAGAGATCTGTCCTCAACTGCCACAATTATAATATTGGTTCTCAAAGTGGGGTCCCTGAGTGAGTTCCAGCTAAATGTTAGGAACCAAATGGACCCTCATGGGTCTGTAACTCTGAGAGTGTACAAATGGAACCACACAATTTACAATATAAATTGGGGTATCAAAGATAGAAATGCTATTAAATGGGGGTCCGTAGCCTAATGCATATCAAACTAGGGGTCCTTGACATGAAAACGTTTGAGAACCACTAGAGATGGACCGATTGCAAAATTCTTGGCCGATACCGATCCACCGGTTTTATGAAGGTCTGACCTGCCAAAACCGATTTTTCCAATACCGATTTCTTTAGCTAAGAACTAGGAAATAGGGTTGCTCCAATACCCTTTTGTTTCAGGCCAAGTAGGCCTACAATACATACTTCAATTTGAGTACCAATAAGCTAGAAGAACACTAATGCCAAATCAATCACAATAGTACAATATCCAAAATCACAGACAATATCCAGTCTAATATGACCGTCTGGACTAGGCAGGAGGAAAGCAGGTGATGCATGCTTTTTCCCCCCCTTCTTTTTGGAGACGACATTGACACAGGATTATGGAATATATCCTTACATTGCAAAGGTAATCGGCACCATCTGTATTCTGTAGGCTGCCACTAAGTAGACTGGCTGCTACTTGCTATTGTTTACGTCACAGGACCGAGCATCATGCTGTGCAGTGCAAGAGATACAATTGGCCGATTTTGGCATATTTATGTCAGTGACCTGCCGATCACCGATTTGGCCGGTTTGATATGATACCTGCCGATTTCTGATATTGGCCGATACCGATGTCCATCCCTAAGAACCACTGCTATAAAGATCAGGTCTCTGAAATGGCATTGTACCGAGTCTCGACATGAATAAAACATGGTGTTGTTTTAACCACTTTAAACACTATAATCAATTACTCATTATTACTCACCCCTGTGAAATGCACTACCAAAGGCCAAAATGTAAGAGGCCGTTTTTAAACTTTTGGGGTGGATTGACTTCTACTATTAGGCCTAATGTACATTTGTAGCTGATTGATGTAATAGTTTGCGAGTGTGTGTGTGTGTGTGTGTGTGTGTGTGTGCGTGCGTGCGTGTGTGTGTGTGTGTGTGTGTGTGTGTGTGTGTGTGCGTGCGTGCGTGCGTGCGTGCGTGCGTGTGTGTAAACTCTTTGTACCTGGCCTTCAGACTGACAGAGATACTAGCATCAGTCTAGACAATATTTGACGTCCCACTGAGATCAGAAATCTCTTTCACAAGAAAGACCTGCATGGCCAAGACAGCAGCCATGACCCAGATCAACAACAACACATGAAGAACAAGATTATATCGGATAAGAAGATGGTAGGCAGACATCCTCAATAATTACTTTACATCAGTTGCCAGGAGGTTGGTTCAAAAGACACACTGTAAAAATGTTAATTTAACTGACAGTGTCCAAATGGCTGTTTTCATATCATTCAAGTCATATATAAGGTTTAAAAAAAAAAAAAAAAAAAAACATCACTATCACTATCTATTTTAAGTAGTCAACTAAAGATGACTTAATAAGTCATCTTTAGTTGACTTTTTTGGCAATTATGAGAGAAAAACTAATTTGCCTAAGTCATGTTTATCTGCCTTATTGTACTCTCCTATACATTGCTTCTCGTGTGCCTTATTGCTTATGTCCTATGCCTATCAGAATGCTTGTTACATTCAAAAATAATTTCTGCCCAAGTCAACTTAAAATAAGTTGACTTGTAGAAAGTCATTTTCGGACATGTAACAAGCATTCTGACATAGGCAATAAATAAGGCACAGTGAAGCCCATTTTTTTATTTGACCGAAACATTACTCATTGCAATGATGCTATGAGGCTAAGGAAATGTAACCAAATGGACCCGTAAGTGTCCATTTGGTTACATTTGTACTCTGTCAGAATCACACATGCATACATCAGCACAAATGATTTCACAGAGTACCAGGCCAGTCAGTATGATTAGTGATAGTATGATTCATGTCCATCAGTGTTAAACCCTCTGAAGCTGATGGCTTCTCTTCTGAACGGGTGTGTGTGTTCTGTTGCAACAGATACTGCCAAGAGCATCACTTCCAGTGTGTCGCCCATACTGTAAATCTGTCTCTGGAGACAAGGACGTTTCCCCAATGACCTCCATTCTGCCTAGAGTGATTCCACTCTACATGACAAGCTGTGGTGTAATGTAACTACAGTAAGTACGTACATTTACTTAAGTACTGTACTTAAAGGAGTAGTTCACCCCCAAAATGCTCTTTTTTCTTTTGATTACTCACGCCATGGAGACTTGAGTTCAATAATATTTTTAGTTTTTTTGTCGCATTCCTAAGCCAATAATTTGATTACAATAAATGTACCCCCATTGATTCCGGATGGGGACCCGAATGCATTTGGGTCAATGGGTTATATTTACTACAATCACATTTTTGTCTTTGGAATGCGACAAATACAAACAATATCATTGAACTCAAGTCTTGTTGGCGTGAGTAATCAAAAGAAAAAAAGTCATTTTGGGGGTGAACTACCCCTTTAAGTACAATTTCCAATACTTTTACTTCTAGGCCTACTCCACTGCATCTCGGATCCAAATATTGTACTTTTACTCCACTATATTTATTTGAAAACCAAATTACTTTGCAGATATAAATGATTATTTATAAAACATAAATTAACTACTTTAGCCCTATTTTATACCTAGGCTATTTGAAAATAGCCGATTGATTGATTGATTGATTGAAGGCTTTATTAGAAGTTTGCATAGGAAAATGTACAGATTCATGACGGTACAGTTCACTGGTACAAGGTCTACTAAAAGGAGATCCATGAAAAGACTAAGCTTATTTCAACAGGAAACCATTTAAGTATCTCATATAACATTGAATGACAGACAAATAGAACACAGTACTATGCAGTAGACATGTAAAGAAAAAAAGAAAGAAAAAGAAAACAGTAGGTCTATACAATCAGTAAGTACAGTATATACAATATATACAAGGAAGGGGCAGGTAACAGTAAGTCTAAACAATCAGTATGTACAGTATATACAAGGAAGGGGCAGGGAGGGTAGGGTTGGGCTAGGTTTTTACCAGTTGTGAACGGCTGCTGCCTGTAAGTGGTTTTTTAGGGCAATTTTAAAGGATGCTAGTGATCCACACTCCTTTATGGCCTTCGGTAAGGCATTCCACATTTTTGTGGTATAGCAGAAGAACGAGTTCGACCCTTTCTTTGAGTTGACTCTGGGTTGAACGTGATCTGTGGCACTGCCTCTGGTGTTGTAATTATGGACATCCTTAACGTTTATAAAGTATTTTGACAGGTATTTTGACAGATCTACAAGATCGGCAAACATTTAGTACTTTTGGTACTTTAGTACATTTTAATGCCAACACTTTCTCACTTTTACTCACTTTTACTTACTGCAGTATTGATACTTTTACTTTACATTTGCACCACTGACGACAAGGGAATGTGACTGGAACAAGGGAAATTACAGGCCTGTCTCTATCTTGTGTGTTCTGTCAAAGATCATAGAATTGACTTTTGTTCTGAACAGACTGACAAGTATGTCATGTCCTCTTAAGAAAATCAGTTGTTTCAGTTGATATTAAAAAAGTGTCTCAGAGGTCAGTTAAAGTACAGTGGGATGCTTTGTCTGCTGTATAGTATTTAATGAAGTATGAAGGATTCTATTGATATACAGTATGACGTATGACTATTGAGCTGGACTGTACGTGTTTGAGATTTTAATGTCTTCATTTGAATTAGGAACAGAAAAGGAGGGGCTCGCAACTCACTTTTGATAGCTCCAAGTTTATTGATGACGACAAAGCAGGGGGCTGTTAAGTATGACATCATTTTAGGCAGAGGAGAATTTCTGCCCCCAGTTTCCGTGAATCTTTTTACTATTTTTACTATTTACACATTTTTCTTCTCTTTGTTGTTGAAAAGAAAGTGTTAGAATTATACTTTAGTCGTTATTTTTTAGTCGTTGTTTTTTGAAATAGCGAGGGACAGAAAATGCTCTGGGGGCAGATTCTCCTCTGCCTACAAAATGATGTCACGGCTTAAAAGCCCCTATCAAAACGGAGTTGCAACCCCACCCCCTTTTCTGTTCCTAGTACTGCTTTGACAGTTTTGGCTCAGCACCAAACGCAGGATGTGTGTTAAATATATTGCAAAATGTGGAGTCTCTTGAAAACAAGATCTCAAGGTGTTATTCCTTATTGCGACCGTCAGGTCGCAGTTACTATCAAAACCTCCACCGGCTGTCTGTCTGTCAGTCTGTCTGTCAGTCACGTCACACGTCACACTTTTGCCCTACTCATTATCTCCGCCACCGTTGCCCCTATCCATGCCAAACTTTGCACACACACTCCTTGGCTGCCAAACCACAACCTCCACCCCTCATTAATCACATGGCCCTCTTCTAGCGGCACCATGAGGCCGATTCTAGCAAAACACATTTTTGGACACTGCTCCTACAGATTTTGCCCGAAAATCACGAAAAAGCGGTACACAGTATCTCTAAAGTCATGTCATCAACATGGATCTGTCCCATTTCCCATTTTCCCTCCTGATTGGCTACCATTGCCTTCTGAAGTTTGCGTATGCGACCTGACGGTCGCGTATGTCCTGATCTGGGAGTCTTACTGGTAAAATACATTTACAACAGATTAAACTGTGGAATAGAGTTGCTTGTCAACAGTAAGTAATGGTCTCTCATTGCGTCCTGTGAGAGTGTCTCATCCTGTGTCTGGGAGTCTAAAGCAGCCGTACTGTTACTTGTCATGCATTATGTAGGATGTGAAGTATGTGATGTCCTCCTCTTTCCCTCCTCATTACGGAGATGTTGCACATGCTACTGCCACACGCACGCGCACACGCACACGCACACGCGCACACACACACACACACACACACACACACACACACACACACACACACACACACACACACACACACACACACACACACACACACACACACACACACACACACACACACACACACACACAGCTTACAGGCTTTCTTTATTCTCATAGGATGTCATGTGTCATCTATAAAACAGGCTCAGTTAACAAGATGGGAGAAACACCCACGGTGCTCTCATTACAGTATGAGACAGAAAGAACGTTTCAAAATGCCAAGATGCCATGGTTTTATGCTTGTATTACCAGTCTGAATTTATTTCCTACAGCGCAGTCGGATCTGGAAAGTGTCAAAATAGTCCCTTCACGCAGGTCCATTTTTACATGTTCGAGTGAACACCCTGGATCTTTGTAATGATCTAATATCATTGCATGTATCAAGATGTGATTGCTGTGCTTTGACAAAGTAATGTATTCACGTTCAGGTTTTAACATTCATTTCAAGTAACACGCTTGGGTTAATTTATAACCTAGTTTAGATATTAAGAATCAGAGAGATATTCTCAGATCAGAATTTCTCGCAACTGCCACGATATTATCTATAGTCACGTGCACACCATAAAAGAAATCTACCATTCTCTTGAGAACAAATATGTAAATGCTTTGGCACATTCATTCATGCAAGGGACATTTGACAGTAAGCCACTGAGGAAAGTAATAGAGGGTATAGGCATGTATAAAGTGGGTGGCAAATTGAGCGGAAAAGTGAGTGGCAAAGTGAATTTAACATATTTTAATGCAATCAGATAGGACTTTTCTGTTTGGATGTACTGTATGGGCAGAAAGTATTTTTATGCCACTCAGTAGGCATTCGTGCATAACTTCCGGGTATGATGATGATGTCATGCGCATACCCTCTATTCAAGGTCAGATCTACAAAACAATGTACCCGACAGGTCAGAGGTACTGTATGGTCACATCCCTTGACCATAAGGATTTACTTGCCCCAGATGTAGCATCTAGGCTACAAAATACTACTTATTCAAAAAAATTAAATAAAGAAAGAAAAGATAAGAGTAACATGGGATTGAATTAGACCGGCGAGGCGGCAATGGATCTGTACTGCACAGAGATCTAATGTAATCGCGCGAGGCGTGATTTAGCACTGCTATAAACGTTTAGTCACGTCAGGCAGTAAAAGAGGAGATTTAGAGGCTGAGATTGGAAGGAATTAGTGAATCGGGGGACAGAGGAGAAGGTATAGAGCGTATGCACGTGACATCATCATCATACCCGTAAGTTATGCGTGGACGCCTACTTAGTGGCCAAAAACTAGTTCCTGGCCGTTTGCCATTTACTTTATGCATGCGCATACCCTCTAGGAAGGGGTAAATGTAGAGGAAGACGCGGAGGAAGCGAGTTCAAGGTACCCGAGATGAAAAAAGAGAGAGATGGGAAGAGGGGAGAAAAAAAGGAAGGGTGAAGAGAGAGAGCGAGAGAGAGAGAGACAGACACAAAGAGACAGTGGTAGCAGTCTGGTTATAACTGTTGCTGTTTGGAATAATTGGTTCACTTGGGAGAAACAATGTTCTCCTCCAAGCCACATCCAGACATACGCGCGCACGCAGGCACGACAATTCTGCTCGGAATGTTAGCAGAAGTGTCCATGGGTTGATTGCAAACTTCACAACATACACTCAGGTACATTCTTCTGTAACACGCACGCAGCACCACACACGCACGCGCATGCACTGAAGATAGAAGCTTTCACATCTTCGGGTGTCTAGTGTCTACTGTATACAAGTTTGAACGCTGTTTGTGCTCTGATGAAATTAAAAGTTTAGGTGCCGGGAGTCAAAATCAATTAGTCGTTGACGGATTCGCTTTCTGTTTTTTTGGGGGTGTCTATAAACACCCATCTGATCCTTGAGATAAATCTTCCGACTCAGCAACGTCAAAGTTAATTGGTTCCAGACACAGACCATGTGGGGACTCTTCAACTGGTCTGAAAGACCCTTATTCTGGGACCCCGATAGTCTTATTAATAATGACGTCTGTCTGACCAATGGTGTTTTGGAATAAAGTGTCATCACGGACCAATGCAACAGCACCGGACTATATGTGTCAGTAACAGATGCATCATATTTTAGATTGTAATTAGAAAATATGAATGAACATTTTAAGCTATTTTGATTTCAGTGTGTGGGGGCATGTGTACAAGTGTCCATTCCCAAAATGCACCACAATCTTTCATGGCAGGTGTGACTCATGGGGGCTAGTAGTGTTACTGTAAATAGTAATAAAGAAATCGCTGGCTAAAAAGACATGTTTAGCCACTTGTATGCATGCCCCCACTCACTGAAATCACAATAGCTAAAATAACAAAAACAATAGAAAGCAGTAAATTAAAACATTTTAACACTCATCTTTTCTTTTCTCTAATTACAATCTAAAATATGAACCCTTGTTGTAAAAAATCACACCCGTGTGAAGTGGAGCTGTGTGTGTGTGTGTGTGTGTGTGTGTGTGTGTGTGTGTGTGTGTGTGTGTGTGTGTGTGTGTGTGTGTGTGTGTGTGTGTGTGTGTGTGTGGATCATGTGTACCGATTTTTGTGACATTTGAAGAAAATATGTAGGAAAAGGAGCAAAAAGTGTGTTTTGGAGAAAATTCAAGATGGCGGAAAATCTAACATGGCGCAAATGGGCGTGGCCTATATGGGGAGATGCGTCATGACCCAAGGAATCCAGGGAAAAAATATTTTTAATTTTCCGACCTACGGTTCAAGAGTTACAGGCCAAAACGTAAAGTGGGGTGTTATGGCGCCACCATGCGGCCAAATGACACAATTATCTTTTATTTAATCCTTGAAATCATTATGAACCTCCTCTCCAAGTCTTGAAACTCTAGCCCCTATGGTTTGCGAGAGACAAATAATTGAATGTGAGTTTTTGCGATTCCCATTATAAGTCAATGGGGAAAATTAATTCACTAATAAATTAATATCAATTAAACTATTGAACCTTTCTCTTAGCAAGTTACTAGCCCACGATTCCCGAGTAAGCCGGTCGATTTGACATATGGCGCGAGTGTGTGGTGGCAAAACTGTGGGACTAGTAGCGTGCCGAAGTTTAGGAAATTCAGGCTACATACACACAGACAGACAGACAGACCCACACAGCCACGTATAGGGAGCCTGTGTTTCACACAGCTCCAAAAATCACACTCGTGTGAACTGAGCGGTGGAGGCTGTGTGTGTGTGTGTGTGTGTGTGTGTGTGTGTGTGTAGGTGTGTGTGTGTGTGTGTGTGTGTGTGTGTGTGTGCGTGTGCGTGTGCGTGTGCGTGCTTGCGCACGCGCGTGTGTGTGTGTGTGTGAATGTGAGTCTGAACAACAGTGCCCCTCCCTTAACATGTGTGGTCAGAAAAGGTTACTGCAGGCTACAGACACGCATACCCACACACACGGCCACGTATAGGAGCGTTGTGACCACCGCTCAAAAACCAAAGTTGTCCTTTTTAACAAATCTGTATGGTAGAGTTAATACAATAGGATATAGCTAGTATACTGTACATGTGCACCGGGTGGAGGTGGTCTCCCTACCCTCTCGAGACCCCTTTGGTGTCTGGCAAGACACACTACTGGTCGACAAGTAGCCCTGCCTTTAGCTTATGAGCCCCAAGCAGCTTGGGGCTCATGAGCTATAAGGCAGGGATACTTGTCGGGCCAAGCAGGTATTCTCACGTTCATGATAGAGTTTGGTGTCTCATGCGTTAAAATCCCAGGATAAAGAAAGGTTTGCAGCTTTAGCTTCAAGGGTGTACAACTGTACACGCTCTGAGTTACAAAAGGATAAATTAAACACAGAGGATTCTACTGTGTAGGAATATTGATTCCTGTGACATCGCTGCTCTTCCCCAGACTATAGTACTTGTCTGACTTTATTCTTTCCAACCATCCATCTTTCCAGATAAACGTTATTTTGCCGCGCTACTGGATACGTTATCTTACAATAAATAATGCGAGAAGTCTCTGTGAGCGTGCGTGTGTGTGTATGTAAGCCGCGTATCATGAGAACCGTTCGTCCCACCGGCTTCAGATTCGGCGCGGAGTGCAGTGCCCGGCCTCAACCCGACCCGATGCGCGGTTTTCCAGAACCGGCACGAAACGTTCGGAATCTCCGTATGCGGAGCTGATTGCTGACATCAGGCTATTCCGGAGGAACCGGCACAAGCGCATACTCATTGTGACATCACTTATAAGCGGTTTTGTTGATGTCTGACATCAGCACTAAAGGCTCTGACATCACGTACACCACATGAGTCAACACAGACTTCGGCACGTGCGTTCCCCGCCGCAGCGGGGAGTGCAGTGCCCTGCCTCGACCCAACCCAATACGCGGTTTTCCAGACAGACAGATACAGATATCTCCATATATGGGCATAAATGGACACAGGCAAACAGATGGTCAAAACGGGCCTTATGACAACAGGTTTAATGGGGTTTGCATTAAAGGGTGGGGCATTCATTCCCTATTTACATCGTTCCCGAGTAGGCCGGTCCCCGACTAGACGTTCGGCCGCCCACCAGACAGATACAGAGATCTCCATATATGGGCATAAAATGGACGCAGACAGACAGATATCTCCATATATGGGCATAAATGGACACAGATGGTCAAAACGGGTCCTATGACAACAGGTATAATGGGGTTTGCATTAAAAGGTGGGGCATTCATTCCCTATTTACATAATTCCTGAGTTGCCCGGCCCCTGATTAGACGCTCGGGCGGCTGAGCGTCTATTATAGTTTAATTAATTTAGATTTATTAGTGAATAAATTCTCTCTGACTTGAATGGGAAAATGCAAAACTGCTACTTTTCCCAAATAATGGAGACTGTCATAGAGCATAGATGTCTAGTATCATAGACCACATGAGACTGACATGTGGTCTATGGGCATTCCGAGAAATGTATCGATGACATCTCCATATATGGGCATAAAAGGGACAAGGATTGACACACAGATGGGGAAAATTTAAATGGTAAGACGGAATTCATTTGCAAGTGTGACTCGCGTCACGGCAACCACACTTGCAATTTCCCAGAATTGCATCTTTCTAGTTCATCTACGACGTGGTCCTCAGACAACATGAATGAAAATCTGCATAAAAATGTATTTGCAACAACAGAACACATGTCATGTTTGCATGTGGTGTTATGTGAAATTCATGAAATGCGTTGCCGGAAAGAAAAGAAAAAGATAAACATACACTCACCAGTTCATATCATCTATTCTATATAGCCTACTGTCATTCAAAGCTCAAATACATAATACATAAATACGTACACGGACACATACAGTACATGCACATGCATACGCACTATTCCACTATTCCAGTCCCACTGGCGTAATACATATTTGATCAGAAATGGCTGAGCTATAAATTATACAGATTCTTTATATAGCAGCCTGTACCACATAGGGTCTTAAAAGCTGTGTGTGTGTGTGTGTGTGTGTGTGTGTGTGTGTGTGTGTGTGTGTGTGTGTGTGTGTGTGTGTGTGTGTGTGTGTGTGTGTGTGTGTGTGTTTGTGTGTGTGTGTGTGTGTGTGTGTCTCTCAGAGTGAGACAACAATGTACAAAGATGGCGGGTCAAGTGTGGCTCACCAATCAGTGATCGCCATTAGATGTGGCTTTTAGAGTTGAATGTCAGTGATGCGTGTGTGTTCAGAGTGCACATGAACGCAAATATGCACGCATATATGCACACGCAAACACACACACACACACACACACACACACACACACACACACACACACACACACACACACACACACACACACACACACACACACACACACACACACACACACACACACACACACACACACAGAAGGAAAAAGAGTAATCTAGAAACAGCCATGTGACACACTAACACACATTGTTGAACAAAACCCATGGGTTCACCAGCCTACTTGGGAATGCTTGCCCACCCTGCTACAGAATTAAACAATATTACACGAGTCGCACCAGCCAGTCTACACGAGAGAGAAACCTTTCCATTTTAAACAGTGTGACAAGAGTTTCAGACATTCGAGAACTCTGAAGGCACACCACCAGTATGTCCACACTGGAGACCACCCATACCCCTGTAAACAATGTGACAAGGGTTTCAGTCTGTTGGGTCGTCTGAACACACACCAACATGTCCACTGCACCGGAGAGAAACATTTCCATTGCAAGCAGTGTGACAGGTGTTTCAGACAGTTAAGGGCTTTGCACACAGGCGCTCAACAATTGTGTTTTTTCCGTTTGCTGCATGATTAAAACGCATTGGATGTGGTGTGCAATGCTGCAGATCCAAAAAGGAGTCATAAAAGGAGTGATGAGTTTTTACCTCATGCGACAAGACGCACAAATCGAACTGGGTTCGATCTGGAAAAAAACGCACTGCCGCAGCCACCTGCCACATGGCAAATTCGGAGCCGGTGTGCATGAGGTCATAGAGAATCATTGTTCTCTTTAAAAAAATGAAATCGTGAACCGTTTTTTTGTGAGACAAAAACGTGTCTGTGTGCAAAGCCCTTTACAGTAGGTAGTCTGACCAGACACCAGCCTACTATCCACACACTTGGGAGAGAGAAGTACTGCCGACTGTAAACTAGTGTGACATAACTGTCAGATGCATTTAAGATTTTATTAAACAGTTGTCAGGTAAATATTTGTTCATACCTTGTTGGAGTGGGGTAAATGTGCCGCTCAATGGCACTACTGTATATTGAACAGTATGGATGTAATGCTTGTATATCTGCTATTTTTTAATAGCTAAAGCATAAAATAATGGTTAAATGTTTGATTGCGTTCAGGTTTGGTTGCGCTCGGTTGTTTTGCGTTCTGAGAATAGCAGATCTACAAGCTCACATTGTGTCGCACTGTCTGCCAAAATACATTTTTGGAGAAAAAAAATACTGTAGATTTAGCCGGCAAAAATCTTATGATATTTAGTTATGAAAAAAATATGACTAAAACTAACTGAAGTTTTATTCAAAAGACTATGACCACAACTAAATCTAAATGTGCTGTAAAAATCAACACTGATAAAAATACACATATAGAAATCTTTGTAGCTCAAACAAAATACCCACAACATACAGTATATGCCCACTCCCCTCTATCTCTTCTTTCCATCCATTCTTCTCTTCATCCTTCCCTCTGACTGCTTCTTCTCTATCAATTTGTTCCTTCTCCATCTCTCTCTCCCCTCCCTTCTTTTCTTCTGTTTTCATCACCGTACCTCCCCCTCTTACTCGTTCACTTTCTCTCTGTCCCTGTTCTGTCAACTGTCTCTCTCCACCCTCGCCACCCATCCACCCACCCAGCCACCACTCCCCCAGCCACCTCATCTAATTAGTGATAAATTAACTCTCAAATACCTGGAACGCGCCCGAGTCGCGTTAGATTTTAACCACTTTAACCATTATTGTATGCTTTAACCTTAGAAAAATAGCAGATATACAAGCTCACAGCGCGGCACCGAGTGCCGCGCTGCAAGCTTGTAGATCTGCTATTTTTGAAAAATCGTGAAAATGTGTGCAAGTCTATGAATATCTTTGACCCGATCTTTGACCCGACTTCCTTCCGCTAAATCAGTGGTTCTCAAACTTTTTCATGTCAAGGACCCCCAAAATTACAGGTATTTAGCTACGGACCCCCATATCAAAATATGTTGTTCCAGGGACCCCCCAGAAGCAAATATTTGATTTACAAATGTTCGCTTTTAAATAAATATATTCAAAGACTTGCAAAGAAAAATCATGATTTTTCAAAAATAGCAGATCTACAAGCTCGCAGCGCGCTGTGAGCTTGTATATCTGCTATTTTTCAATGGTTAAAGTAGTCAATAATCCTACGCCTAAATGGGTTAAAATGAAAGGATTACAGATACTACACCCCCCTTCCCTCATTTAATCCATAACTAATCCCTGAAGGGACACCTTCACATCGTCCCTGTATACAGTAGGTGGAAACCTTGGTCGTCATGCAAAAAACCTTACTTTTCAGGAAACGGGAAAAGGAAACAATGCGCATGCGTTCGAAGTCTCCAATGTAGTGTTGGTTTTGTCGACTAAAACTATGACGAAAAACGGCGACTTCCCTATTTCACTAAAGAAAGCGAAATAAAAACAAATCTATTGTGACTAAAACTATGACTAAATATACTGACAATTTCGTCAACAAATAAAAACTAGACAAAAATGTTAGGGCGGGACTATAGTCAGGGAGGGACTATAGTCGGGAAGAGACGCAGTAGAACCAAGACAAGTCGTCATGGTTGAGCGTGGGTGTCACAGACCGAAAATATCTGATCTACAAGATCACAACATGTCCCTCTGCAATGCCTTGTGATCTTGTAGATCGTCTATTTTCGGCATGCAGCTATAAGTGAAAATCGTTTAGATGCCACCACGGCCAGACAAAATAATTTTTTTGTCGACTAAATCAACTGTAGATTTAGTCGACTAAAATCGTATGATATTTAGTCAACTAAAACTAGATTAAAAGTAAAACTTTTCACATGACTAAAATCTACAGAGAAACTATTAAAGGAGTACTTCACCATTTTTCAACCTATCTTCATATAATTGGTCCTCACAAAAAAAATAGCTTTTCTTTTTTCTTTTTTTTTTTTTTTTCTCAGAGGAGGGTTGTGGGCAGGTCAGAAACCCATCGTCTTGTGACATCATCGATTGGGAATCCAAGCTAATAGAAAATGCAGGCTTTCTACTCCTGAAAAGTTGCAATGTTAAAGTGGAAGCCATTGTTCTCGCAATAATAAAAATCGAAATATTTATTTCAAAAATACTGATTAATTTTTTTTGGGGAAAATGATGATGTCACAAGACGATGGATTTGGAACTTCCCACAGCTCTCCTAAGAGACTTGGACCGAGTAGAAAAAAAAATGTGCTATTTTATTATGAACATTAGTGAGGACCTATTATATGAAGATGGGTTGAAAAGTGGCAAAGTCCTCCTTTAACTAAAGTTTTCAAATAATTGTAGTGGAGTAAAAGTTGTATTTGCCTCTGACATGTAGAGGACTTAGTACTTTCCATGAGTTTTCTGATGTCATAGGTTTTCCAGGCGTTTTTCCATTGTATCATGTCATATTTGACCCCCATGACGACCTCCCTGGGTCTATCATCATCATCATCTTCACATGGTTGTGATTTTATACACTTTGATACAACACGGATACTTTCAATTGTGTCCCTATTTCGGGCATGTTATTCTCTCTAGGTCGTCCTCAGACGAGCCCTCCATCGTTGCTTACAGTCATCCCGGTTCTCCATACATCCTGCCAGCTTGTTGGTGCTTTGCGCTCTTGTGTCTTTCATGAGTACATCCACTATTATATTAGTGTGGGACGTCCTCGTGACCGGTGCCCATGTGTTGGTTCCCATATGCAGCACCAAATTGCTGGCTGGCAGCTCCTGGTGCCTTTGGCAGTGTCCTGCTAGTCTCATTCCCCTGGCTGCTAATTTATCTCTCACCCTTGGTATTCCATCATACAGATTCTTGTTGGTAACATGTGTAGCCTACTCTTGCTGATGTTGAGCACTAAACGCAACATTCTGGTGTAGCACCCATCTAGAGACTTCTGCAGAGTTGGCTTCAGGGTCCAGCATTCACTGCCAAATAGGAGAACAGACTCTACCATTGCATAGAAGAAGCTTGATATAGGCCTATAAACAGAAAAAATAGCAGATCTACAAGCTCAGAACATTTCAAAATGTGGCGTGTTGTGAGATAACCTTGGAACACACTGTAGATAACCTTTAGCTCCACTGTATTTAATCCTGCTCCTGCGTCCGAACAGTGTGTGTGTGTGTGTGTGTGTGTGTGTGTGTGTGTGTGTGTGTGTGTGTGTGTGCGTCCACTGTGACGAGTTGTGAGCTTGGAGGTCGGCTATTTTCGGTGCTTGATACCACACTGATCACATAATCAAGTCAATACTGGAAATGTGGCGTAAATTTGGCATGGATTTCTACACAGAGAGGGCAATTCCTTCAACATAAGATGCTGCATTCAAGTTAAGGAGACTTTTGGACAAGACAATTCCCTTGAGTGCTGCCTTCAGGTATGGCTTGGAAAGAGGGCATTTGCATTTCTTTCACCATAGTAAAAACTGCATTCATGGTCTGGAGACGGTACTTTTTACAGACGGATAAAAGGGCAGGGGCTCAAGCCCCCTTTGATGTCTATGTGTGCAGTATGTAGAGAATGCTCTTGCGTCAGCTCTACTTCATCTGTTTCACACTTTGCTCTCTCTCTCTCTCTCTCTCTCTCTCTCTCTCTCTTTCTCTGGTGATTGTAATTAATGTGACATCAACAGCAGAAGCAAAGTGCTCATGTCAGGATCACATCATCATGGGACTCGGTGCTGCGCCGATTGGGAACCAACATGCTTTCATCATCTCCAGCGAGCCGCGCTACACTGCTGTCAGGGTGTGTTAGCCAAACGCACCAGCGATACACACCCTGGCTGCTGTGAGGGGTGTGTGTGTGTCTTCTCTGTGGTGTGAGGCTACTGTATGTCTCTTTCTGGTGTGACGGCGGTATGCAGATCTCTTATCTTGGGAATTCTGGAGGAAAGTTTAAGACAGTGGTTCTCAACCTTTTCAGGCCGCAACCCCCAAAATAATCATATATTAACTCCCCCCCACCCTGACGAGCACTAAGAGTTGAGGCATTACATTTTGTATAACGCAGTTCTATTTTGCCTCTAATATTTGACAATTTGGCCCATATCTAACTTGTCATTTTACATCTATTAAAAAGCCCTTAAATTGTCACTTTAGAAATGTGCAGATATTCTCTAGTCTATACACTTAAACTTTATGTTGGTTTGTTTACTGCTGAGTGAGAAAACAATGTTGCACATTTGGGGTCCCGACCCACAGGTTGAGAACGACTTGTTTAGGAAATGAACGCAGGGCCTTTCTCCATGGCCTTCTTCCAAGAGGAGGATTTAATCTACTTAAACCCTACCCTAGTCCCCATCTGCCAATTAGCCAATGTCACTGAGGGCTCTTGTGCAAACACAACTGATGAGACGAGACGGTTTTGTAATTAAAGCTTCTGCGCTTTATATTGATGATGACAAACAGTTTGAGTACAGTGCAGTAGCTGGGGGGGGGGGGGAGGGGGAGGCAACAGTAGCTCAGGAGGTGGAGCAGAGCGGTCCATCTTTGGATTTGGAATAGAAAGAATCCCGTTGGATCCGCAGCTCCTTCCGATACGCTGGACAATAAAGCTGTATATCCATCCTGGCTGTGTGACCAAGTGTCCTTAAGCAAGACACTGAACCCCTAACTGCTCCAGATGAGCAGGTTGGTGCCTTGCATGGTTTCCTCCGCTGTCTGGGTGTGAATGGGTGAATGTGGAATACATTGTAAAGTGCTTTGGAGAAAGGCAATATAAATGCTGTCCATTTTTTGTCCATGTTGGGGCGGCAGTGGCTCAGGGGTAGAGAAACCGCCATTAGAACACAGAGTTAGTGTCGAAGAGTTCTTGAGCAAGACTCTGAACCCCTAATTGCTCCCGATGTGCTGGTTGGTGCCTTGCATGGTTTCCTCCGCCACCAGTGTATGAGTGTGTGTGAATGGGTGAATGTAATGCACAATCTCTGTAAAGTGCCTTGGATGAGGGGCGCTATATAAATGCACCATTTACCATTTATATATGTACCATTCACCAAGTCCATAATAAAGACTATATATGTGTTGTAGGACAGCTGCTTGCTATGCAAGTCTTTTATAACCTTGCACCAGTGAGTCAGCTTTCTTTCTCTGCAGGTGTTCTCTCAAGGTTGTGTGCGTGTGTGCATGCGTAACCCTAAGTCCAGGTACAGCATGCTGCTATTAAGAGGACAGTACAATTAGAAACATCTGCCAACCAATGAACCCTGCAGGCATTGATTGCTCCAGAGCGACCCACAGCGATCGAGTGACAGTTCACAGAAATGCTAATGAATCCTACATTCAAAATAATTGTCTAATGGGAGGGCGGGCAGGCAGACCTCTGATGTCACTCTGACCCAGCCATTATGGAGTGTGTTGTCTAACCTCAATGTGTCGTCATGGCCAGGGGCACCTAACTTTGTCGCCGGTAGGGGGAGACAGTTTTCAGGCTTCACGTGCACAACATTTTGCCAGGTAGGGTGTCTTGGCGCGATTCTGACTCGGTTTAACGCAGATTGCAGATTGCTTCTGCAATGCTGTAACAGCAAGCGAGACAGCCGTAAGATGTCGCCACTGACCTTGTTTAAAATAATTGACAAGCCCACAAGGTTGACTGCGGGGCTTACAAGCATCGATAAGCTACTGTACATTCACGTTATGAATTAAAATAATTTGAGAAATCATAGCAAAACATACAGATGATGCACAGACAGACAGCCTGCCTGCCAGCTATAGCCACACATGTCATCAAATCAAATCACAACAAACAACACTGACCGCCCCGGTGTGCTTCTGATTCTGAACCCACATCATAGCGACCAAAGGCACAGAAGCCATATCTCATCTTAAATTATAACATTAATTGGCACGGCGGCCAGGCAGGTAATACTGTATATAAAGATTAGGATGTCATAACTCACCATCAGATTCAGTCACCAAAAGTCAGCCACGTCGCCACAACATCCAAACAACAATTAAACAATTAAAGCCATGCAAACTTTAAATTATCAGATATGACAGTCTTGTATCAAGGCTACAAATTACAAAATGTGTCCTAAAGTTGGACAGTCTGATTTGACCAATTCAACATGTTATTCTGTGTTTCAGGAACAGAACGGGAACACTGCTGTGCAAGACCAGTGTTGCCAGATTATACGCGAGAGAACCAAGCAACCAGGTCTATGAATACATGCCCAAATGTATCGCTTAACAAGCAAGACCTGGCAACACCGCTAAGACCAGTGTTGCCAGGTTATATGCGAGAGAAACAAGCATAGGCGGCTCCACAGGGGGGTTTTGGGGGGCAATACCCTACTTTGTGCCCCCCAGTCCAGATTGGCCAGTAGTACCCTACCCCACCATTATTTTAAGATGTTTTACAGGTGTTAATTATGTTCTTTGTATGTTCTTTGTGATTATTATAAATATACATTTAAAATTAATGAATAGTTTAATGAAAATGCAACAATAAAAGGTCCCCCAACATAGTTTTGTCTGTCATGTCTATTCCTGTGTTGTTGTGCATACAAATATAAATACAAATCATTTCAGTGGGAAAATTTGTAAAAAAATAAATAAAGTGCCCCCTTTGGAAAATGGAAGGCCCCCCTGCTGATTATTCCCTGGAGCCGCCACTGGAAACAAGCAACCATGTCTATGAATACATGCCCTAAGGTTAATCATCTGGGGACCCCCCAAAAATAATTTGGGTACCCCCCTAGGGTCCCGACCCACAGGTTGAGAACCACTGGTTTAGGAAATGAAGCTTCTGCGCTTTATATTGATGACACACAGTTTGAGTACATAATATTAGTGCAGTAGCTGGGGGGAGGTGGAGCGGAGCAGCCATCTTTTGATTTGGAATTGAAAAGCATCCTGTTGGATTCGCACCTCCTCCTGATCCAGGATCAATAAAGCTATAGTATATCCATTCTGGCTGTGTGTCGAAGTGTCCTTAAGCAAGACACTGAACCCCTACTGTCCATTTTCTGTCCATGTTGGGGGGCAGTGGCTCAGGGGTAGAGAAACATCATTAGAACACAGGTTCCCAGTTCGATCCCGGGCTCCCCCAGAGTTAGTGTCGAAGAGTCCTTGAGCAAAACTCTGAACCCTTAGTTGCTGCCGGTTAGCAGGTTGGTGCCTTGCATGGTTTCCTCTGCCACCGGTGTATGAATGTGTGTGTGAATGGGTGAATCCTTGGATAAAGGCGCTATACTGTATAAAATGCACCATTTACCATTTACCATTTATATTTACCAAGTCCATAATAAAGACTATACATGTGTTGTAAGTTGTAACCCAGCCTTGCTAGGACGGCTGCTTGCTCCTTTATAACTTTGCACCAGTGAGTCAGCTGTCTTTCTCCGCAGGTGTTATCTCTAGTGTTGTGTGTGTGTGTGTGGTGCGTGCGTGCGTGCGTGCGTGCGTGCGTGACCAGGTCCAGGTACAGCATGCTGCTATAAAGAGGACAGTACAATTGGAAACATCTGCCAATCAATGAACCCTGCAGGCATTGATTGCTCCTGTGAGTTACTTCTCCCATCTCCACCCACAGCGATCGAGTGACAGACAGTTCACAGAAATGCTAATAAATCCTACATTAAAAATCGCACCATTGCGAAGTGAGCGGTGCAAACTAATTCCTGCCCAAATCAGTTTTGATAGGCCCGCATGGCAATATTCTTTTTGTTGTGTATGATGTCAGTCTAGAGGCCTGGTCAGACTATGGTTTTGTGTGTTTCTAGTTGAATGATCAGACAGAAAAAAAAGATGTACATTGATATTATTAGTAATTTGTAATTCCAGCAAAGTCTAACGTCCAATGTCGAAATTCAATGGTGGCAGTCAATGAGTTAAGGAGTGAATAGAAGAGAAAAATAATATGCAATCTAGACCAGAAACTCAAACAAAACAGACAGAGGGCAAAACGGACAGGGGGTCAGACAGACAGACAGAAAGAGGTAAAGACAGACATAGTCACAGACAGACAGTGACAAAACAGACAGAGGGCCAGACAGACAGTCTCTCTATGCTTGAGCCCCTGCTCTTTTCTCCATCTGTAAAAAGTGCCCTCTCCAGACCATAAATGCAGTTTTTATTATGGTGAAAGAAATGCAAATGCCCCCTTTCCATGCCATATCTGAAGGCAGCATGCAAGATAATTGTCCAAACTCTTCTGAACATGAATATCGCATGTTGAAAGAACTGCCCTCTCTGTGTAGAAATCCATGCCGTTACGCCACATCTCAGTATTCACTTGATTATGCTTATTTCAGTGTGGTAGTGGTATCTCAAGCACCAACAATAGCCGACATCCAAGCTCATAACACTCAATAACTTTTATACTTGACTTTTAAACTGAAGTCATATTGATGAATTCCAAGTATATGTATTCTGCAGCACCCTGCATTGTCATGACACCCTGGGTCGTCACACCAAATTCTGGGCCCTGGGTACAAGGATTCACTGCGGGCCCCCCATGAATGTTAACTATTGAAAAACAGCAGATATACAAGCTCACAGCGCGGCACCGAGTGCCGCGCTGCGAGCTTGTATATCTGCTATTTTTGAGAAATCGTGAAAATGTGTGCAAGAAACCTATGTCAATAAGGACCCCCAAGATGATATGTATTTGGCCACGGACCCCGATCTCAAAATATTTAGTTCCAGGGACCCCCAGAAGCTAAATTTGAGTTAGAAATGTTCGCTTAAAAAAATACATATATTCAAAGATTTTCACGCATTTTCACAACTTAAAAAAATAGCAGATCTACAAGCTCGCAGCGCGGCACTCGGTGCCGCGCTGTGAGCTTGTGTATCTGCTATTTTTCAATAGATAAAGTTATTAAGGCCCCTCCACCTTGGGCCCCAGTATCTCAGTCCCACTTTCCTACCCCTTGTGACGCCCCTGGTTGTAGGCCTGCATGTAGTCTCGCCTCGCGTGGCCAGGCTGTTGACTCCCACAATTTGCAAATGCTCCCGTCATACATGCAGTCTGGAGCAACGGAAGTCTGATCATGAGTAGGATGTGACGCACCCGCTCCCTTGGTGCAGTAGGGGTAACAAATCCTATACTGGAAGCTTTATGTCTTCTTTCAATATTTTTGGGGGCGTTATTTCGTCTTTCTCTGGTGTTGTTGGTGTTACTTCCATGATGTTTTCAAATGTTATCTTAAACTCATCATAAAACATTAAACTCACAACAATATGCTGCTCGAATTACTCTGTCTGTGCAAGGGCATTCACCAAATATTCGTCATTCGTCAAAGTCATTATTCGACGTTGTTCGATATTCGCTTATTTTATTTATTCTCAAACCTTTTTAGGCCGTGACCCCCAAAATAAACATATTTGAACTGGGGACCCCCACCCTGACAAGCACTTGGAATTGTAGTAGGTATTACATTTAATGTGACTCGGTTCCGCAGATAACTATTGTGAAAATAGCAGATCTACATGCTCACAACGCCTCGCGTTGCGAGGCGTTGTGAGCATATAGATCTACTATTTTCACAATATTCGCCTCCTGCTGACTTAATATTTGATATTTGTTTGGACAGTCCTGTCGAATATTCGACTATTCTAATAATTTGAGGTCGAATAATTTGAATACTAAAAATCACTATTCGTGAATGCCCTAGTCTGTGCTAGTGTGCTTGTTATGTTTCCAATGTGACTGCAGTTTAGTGCAGCAGTGACTACTTCTGTTACTTACTCGCCTTTCGGGAGGTGTAGTTCCAGACTCTATAGCAGGGGTGCCCACACTTTTTTGACGTGAGATCTACTTTTAAAATGACTAGCTCAACATGATCTACCCATCCAAAATGTTTTAGCTGAGGGCCTGAGGGAGGCTTTGGAATAACAGCACTGGTGTTACATTTTAGACAAACACACTTACTGTAAGGGGGAAATAAATGGGAAATACTGGGGGAAATGTCTTCATCCCATTCTGTATGGAAGTGGTAGGTTTTGAGGTTCTTTGTAATGCTACTGACTCTTGAACAAAGTATTGCGTTGGAGGTTTGCCTACTTTAGAAGCCATATTTTAATTATATATTTTTAGAGGCATGTCATGTGGTCTACCTGCACACCCTTGGTGATCTACTGGTAGATCACGATCTACCTTTTGGGCACCCCTGCTCTATAGCATTCGGAGATTGTGGCATATATAGTTGTCTGGCTACGCGAGACTAGCCTGCAGTTAACTGACTACACTGCTGCTTTACCGGCCGTTAAAAGCTTGACAACATTCTATTGTCTGTACCATGCCGATTGCTCAAAATAACATTCTATTCACACACAAAGAAATGTTACATGTAGCTTTTAATGCACAATGCAATGAGTGATATCAACTAACCCTAGCCGGAATTTGGCAACCAAGGAAGATAAATGAAATTACATTTTCTCTAATAATCTTTCATTGTTTTTATTTATATTTTAGTCAACATGATTCATTTATTTGTCACATCTACTCTTTCAAAACAACGTGTCTTCTTGAAGGAACCTTAGAATGTTGCAGTTCTAAACACCAACAAGCGGCTGCTCTGTATGATTGTACAGGCATGTGGAAAACAACACAGTTGTAGTTTCATTTCATTAAATCAAATCAAATCAACTCATCGATTAGTTGACAAATTCCTATGATTATCCGTTGTCAAATAATGAGTTTAGTAGAGATGCGACGTTCGCGAACGAATCGAATCTTTACAATACAAATACATTAACACTTGGGGAGCCAAACTCGTTCAGTGACGAGTTATGGCCACTAGATGTCACCCTGCCACAGGAAGTTATATCGTCGAGGGACGAGTCAACAAATAGTTAACTTTTCGAGACCGCAGCTTCCCTTTGCATGCCCTGAATCCATTACGTCACCCAGCCAGGGCAGGAAGCCCCCTGTCTCTCCCCACACGGAAGGATTTTACATGGCTTTAGATTCTACTTTGAAACATAAGAACGGCTTTATCTGAGAATGAGGTAAAAACAGCCCCATGGAGGCAGAGAGCTGATTGTTTTCACGGCGACACTTTACCGCGAATTTACCGCGATTTTTTTACCGCGAGTTTCGCGAGCGTTTGTAAACAAATGGAGTACCTCCTCAATCTTCTCTGGACACGCACGTGCACACGCACGAAGCTTGCGGGGCTCATCAAAACATAACGTAAGTCAATGGTGGCACCAGCAACAGCTATAAATGTTATAAACCTTGGCCGCCCATGTGTTAAACATAAAAAAAGAAAAAAAATCGAATAGTCATTAAGCTAGTCATTAGGCTATTAAGTAATTAAGTCATGTTTGCATGTTTAGAATTGTAACAGCTGAAATCTCCCCCATCAGTCTCCAGGCAACCAACGACATTGTCACCACTGATGATGTCATTGGTTTGATGTCACGGGCTGTGTCACACGGGGGTGGGTGGGTCTCAGACCCCCCTGGCGCAGATAAACTGAATTCGACTGCCGCACCTTTCATCGTTCCACTGCAGTCCCCCTGTTGAGCACAGAGACAGATGCGGATGTCAAGTTATACACCACGCACACACGCAGTCACGCACACACACGCATAAGCACACGCGCACACACGCGCGCGCACACACACACACACACACACACACACACACAGAGGTTTCGTGCATTTATAGATACATATTGTGGCGCTGTCATTTACCTGCCCAGTTCATGTTCATACAGTGCTCTCGACCCTTCTCATTGTTTGGTTCCCCCGGGCTCCAGTTCTGGTAAACCATCCTCGACCCGTCACTCCAGAACCAAAGACGCTCCTGAAAAAGTAGATTAACCCTTTAAAGGCCTGGAAAGCACCTGCGTCACTTTCGATTTTAACCACTTTAACCATTATTATTTTATACTTCCGCTATTCAAAAATAGCAGATATACAAGCTCACAGCGCCACACTGTTTGCCACGCTATGAGCTATGAGCTCTGCTATTTTTGAAAAATCGTGAAAATATATGTGCAAATCTTTGAATATGGTATATTCTTTCAAAGCAAACTTTTGTAACTCTATAAATCTCTGTTTCTGGAGGTCCCTGGAACAACATATTTTGAGTATTTGGCCCATATAAAAGTTGTGTTTCGGTTGATTTAACTTTAAATACCTGGAACGCGCACGAGTCGCGTTAGATTTGAACCACTTTAACCATTATTGTATGCTTTAACTTTTGAAAAATAGCAGATATACAAGCTCACAGCGCGGCACCGAGTGCCGCGCTGCGAGCTTGTAGATCTGCTATTTTTGAAAAATCGTGAAAATGAGTGCAAGTCTTTGAATATCTTTGACCCGATCTTTGACCCACTTCTAAATCCTTCTTCTAAATCATGTTGTTCTCAAACTTTTTCATGTCAAGGACCCCCAAAATTACAGGTATTTAGCCACGGACCTCCATCTCAAAATATGTTGTTCCAGGGACCCCCCAGAAGCAAATATTTGAGTTACAAATAATCGCTTTTAAATAGATATATTCAAAGACTTGCAAAGAAAAATCATGATTTTTCAAAAATAGCAGATCTACAAGCTCGCAGCGCGGCACTCGGTGCCGCGCTGTGAGCTTGTATATCTGCTATTTTTCAATGGTTAAAGTAGTCAATAATCCTAGGCCTAAATGGGTTAATCCCATATCAAATTGCCACTGCGTTTGGTCACCGATGGCTCACCTGTGTTGCGTCATAACCTCCTATCCAGGTGACACTTGTGGTCATCCTCTGGAGGAAGTGGTATTCCTCAGTGCTGTGGACAGAGGCCAGGTTGGCTCCCTGGACCAAGCATTCCCTCTACATGGAGACACAGTGTTATTGTACCTATGGTACCTCTGCCTGGAGATCCCAGATGTCATCAATATTAAGCCCATATCTGTGAATGCCAATAGGCCTACATGTCAATCTAACCTATGGACTATGCATGTCAGTCTAACCAGTGAGGCTTATCCTACAGACAGGGGTTCTCCATATATCGGCATAAAATGGATTCTGTTAGTGTGGTTCCGCTAACAGGACTTCATATGGGAATGCCCATATATGGAGGCCTCATCGGCCACATCCAATCCCTTTTATGCCCATGTATGGAGATCCCTGTCTGTAGAACCAGCCACACTGGTTAGACTGACATGTATAGCCTATAGGTTAGAAAAGCTAGTTGTACCTACGTTAAGCCCTATGTTTCCTCAAATCTGACACTAGCCCCAACCGTACCCGTAACCCCTAATCCTAAATGTAAGGATAAACTAAGCGAACATATAGGGCAGAGCAGGGAGCATAGGCATAACCCTTTGCATATCAACATGACGTGAATGTGTAAAGTTACTTCTACAGTAAAACAGCATGACAAAAATTAGTGAGTGAATTGGTGAGAATTGGGTATATTTTTCCTGACAAAAAGGAAGACTTGTCATAAGTTATGATGGGAAATTACTTCTTAAAGTTTATCTGTCAAGATCTAGCCACATTTGTATTTGTGGTTCAATTGCCCCCAAATTCAGTAAGTGTGGCATTAGTGCATGGCATATTAGTTTTCCTGTATCAAGTATCGTACGTTTTATTGAACTTCCTCCCCCCAGTTCAGACTCACCTCAGACTCTGCCCAGGTCCTTGGCGTCCACATGACTCTGAAGCAACGTTGTCCGAACAGACTCCAACCACTCGGACAATCTTCCTCTCTGCCTGTCTTCTCTTTGGAACATGAGAAAAAGACACGACCCCACATGTTTTAATTATTTTTATTTGGTTATTGTTTGTTAATTTGTTAGTATTAAAATAGTATTAAAAGTATTAAAAACAATAAACCACCCATCTTGAAGACATCATGAATGTGAACCAACCATCTAGAATATCCTAAAGGACAACTCCGCCCTAAATAACATCTATGCTCATTTTCCTACTTATATTGATCCCAAATTACTGTCCATGGGGTCTATTGGGCGGAAATGCCCTTGTTGTCCACTTTCCCCAGCAGAACCCAGCAGCCTCACAGCATAGAGAGGAACCCATATCGCTTTTACACTATCTGTTGTTGTGATTAGGGATGTCCCGATACCACTTTTTTGAGGACCGAGTACGAGTACAAGTACTTCATTGTGAGTACTCGCCGATACCGAGTACCGATACGAGTACAATTAATAATACAAAACAATGTGTTGTCATCCTCACAAATCTTAAAATTAGGGATGTTCCTAGCGACTAATTTCACTGACATGTACACGACAATTTTGAAAACTATTGGGATAACCGAAAATTAATTGATGAATTTATTTATTGACATTAACAAGCAGAAAATAGCCAAAATCTAGCACATTTCAATCTATTAGGCTAAACCTCATTTGAAAAAGATATCAAGAGTATATGAAAGCCTTTTAATAATGTTTATACTATTGGAATCTGCTCCAAAATAATTGATTACATCACCAGTGAAAGACAAAACTAGGTCACCAATTAAGCGCACCGCAGCGCAGCTGGACTGCTCTCGTTAAGCGACCTCTCTCATCTCGCTCATCTCTCATCACTGTTAGGCCTACTTTAAACCATTATTTATGGCATTCGCAGCCAACTTATGACTGATACTACTTTCTCCATGTTCTCAAAATCTCACCTCAAAATGGATTATTCTTCAGATGAGCGGATCACACTGATGCAACAGGCTCGAGCCGAGCTGCCGAGGTAATGAGTGAGTGATTCACATCCAGTAGCCTTTTTTGGATTTGATTTCTCCATCAAAGGCAAAGCACTCAGACAAACTTTGCATCGTAGCAAGTTTTAAGATTAATGAATGATGAATGATGCTGCTAAATCACTCAATGTAGGCCTACTCATGTTGAAGCTGCAGAAAGACAGACAGACAGCCTGCTGCCGCTGAATGCCAGCGTTCACTCCGTTCAGCGTGCACCAAGGGTGTCGCACCAAATTCTGGGCCCTGGGTACAAGGATTCACTGCTGGCCCCCCATGAATGTTCTTCATGGGGTATTTAAAAAATAGCAGATCTGCAAGCTTGCAGTGCGCCACTGTGAGCTTGCATATCTGCTATTTTTCAATAGCAAAAGTATAAAATAATTAAGGCCCTGGCTTTCACCTTGAGCCCCAGTAACCCAGTCCCACTTTTCTCCCCCTTGTGACGCCCCTGTTCGGTATCGGCCGCTGCCGTCAGAAGTATCGGGCGAGTACGAGTACAGCAAAATAGGGTTGTATCGGCGCGAGTACCGATACCGCGAGTACCGATACCGCATCCCTAGTTGTGATGTCATGTGAAGCATGACAACAGTGACAACAGTGTGTGAAGCACTGCCTGTTTGAGCAAACGTTTACAAAAGGCAGGTTCACTCTCCTGGCAAAAAATAAATAAAACATCTCTGACAGAATACAATAGTGTGTTATATAGGGGGTGGATATTGGCAAGAATCTCGCGATGCAATACGTATCACGATACTTGGGTCACGATGCAATAGTATCACGATATATTGCCAATATTTGTGATACGATACTATTGCGATACTATTGCGATATATCAGCTTTAAAAGCAGAAGGAGCTGCTCTAATGTTGTTGTTTTTGTGGTTCGCAGCCATTTTCTCGAGAGACCTAACTCACTACGATAGTACAGCGACATCTATAGGCAGCAGAGTGTTAGGACCGGACTTCTACCATTGGTTCCTATACATGGGAACATATTTTATTTTCCTCAAAGTATCGCGATACTATGGCCTGAAGTATTGATACAGTATTGGCAAATAAACTATCGCGATGTATTGCCATATCGATTATATTGCCCACTCCTAGATAGCAACCACACTAATACCGGTAGATGTGTCCACTCACCCACTAGAGGAGGCAACACCAGCTCATTGGTCTCCAGTGGTGGTGAAATGACATGACAATCTGAAACACACACACGCACGTACGCACGCACGCACGCACGCACGCACGCACGCACGCACACGCACACACACGCGCACACACACGCGCACACACATATTAAACACCCACTATGTAACCACAAGTAGAGTAATATTATGTACATGTACGGTAAGTACCAAGTATATATAATATATATATATATATATATATAAGGAAATCTGGAAGTCTCAGTTGGTACTGTTACCCCCGTGACCCGATTCCGGATAAGCGGTTGAAGATGGATGGATGGATGGACCCTCCAGAAAATTTGCGAAATATGCAAATATTTTTTTTATATATACAGTGTTTTTTTACATTTTGTATATACAGTAAATATATATATATATATATATATATATATATATATTAAGGCTGGGATGCGATTACAAATTTTAATCTAATTAATGACAGGCTCTGTGATTAATTAATCGCAATTAATCACATTTTAATCGCACACCGATATTTGACCCGAGAAGCATTTTTTTTCAAGTAAAACAAAATTTGTTGTACGAGTGAATCAACAAGTGAGTTTTTTAAATCTAAATTTCGCATCCACTGGGCCAAGCAAAGCGCTCTGATCGGCTACTTTTGCTTTTGTTGTCTCTTCTTGGTTGGTGCATCGCTATGATCGGTATGCCCGAAACTGAAGGTTCTGTGGTGCAAAAACTAAGTGCGATTAAAATGTGTTAATTTTTTTAATCGCGTTAATTTTCTGTAATTAATTAATCGCAGTTAATCAGTTAAAGTCCCAGCCTTAATATATATATATATATATATATATATATATATATATATATATATATATATATATAAATTGATAACTATTGAACCACTTTAATACACACACACACACACACACACACACACACACACACACACACACACACACACACACACACACACACACACACACACACACACACACACACACACACACACACACACACACACACACACACACACACACACACACACACACACACACAGTGTTTTGACGTGAACCCACACTCTCTCACTTACCTGCTGCTCCCAGCAGGGCCACAGCAGCACACAGAGTCACAATTAGCATGATGATGATGAGAATGATGAGAAGGTCTGCAACAAACTGCACAAATATACTGCTTATATAGGAGTGTTGTCTTACTTTCTCCACTCATAACCACTTGCAATGATGATGTGGCCACAAAGCAGCCTTGATTGACACATATCGAATGGTTTTCGTAATGCATTGACACACATTCAAACAGTTGTCAAACAGATGTGTCCATCATCAGCAGGCTGGTGGACACATATCGCACGGTTTTCGTAACGTATTGACACATATTGCGAGAAACATTCAACGTGTGTCCCATCAGCTGATGAAACCTGCTTTGTGCCGTTACCGACCGTTGAGCGACGAGGTCACAACACTACCAACGGCTGTCACATCATTCACTCGTCGTGATTACTCTATACCAGGGTTCCCCAATTAGTTTTCCCCAAGGGCCGAATTATGTCTAGGGTACCAAGCCGAGGGCCACAACATTGCAGGGGGCGACAGTGGCGTTCCCGCTACTCCAGCGACAGTTAAGATATCGTCGTTGTCGGGTGAAAATCTTGTATGTCCAAAACCGTTCGTTTTGCATATCATTTAAAAACTTATTTAAACTAGTGAAAACAGCTGATCTACATGTGTGCTTGTGGATCTGCTGTTTTCACTACTTTTGTGCGACGGCCTTGTATGATTTGCGAAAGAACGTACAAATTTGGAGATACGAGATTTCCACCCGACAACAACAATATACTAGTGTTGTTGCTGCTCTTATACCACCATTATTACTGGGGTTGGTGTGGGCCAGACAGGAGCCCCCTGCGGGCCGCAAATGGCCAGCGGGCCGCCTATTGGGGAACCCTGCTCTATACACTCCTTAATATTTCCCCTTAGTCCTGATCTATGCCAGTGGTTCTCAACCTGTGGCGGGTCCCCACATGGGGTTCCCCAGATGATTAACTTAATGTGCAACACTGTTTTCTAACTCAACAGTAAACAAACCAACATTGAGTTTAAGTGTATAGCACATTTCTAAAGTGACAATCTAAGGACTTTTTATACCCCCTACCCTTGGTAATGATTAGGGTTTGTTTTTATTGCACTTTTTTTATTGTATTTATTTTTAATTTAAAGAGTAATTAAATGATTTATAAATACCATGATTAAGCATAACCAATAGCATAACAGCGCTTCATAATACTGTTGCTTTTCACACATCATTATCACATTCATCCAATTTTAGTACACAACCATTCTGTTTGTCATTATACAATGTCACTCATTCTGGCTTATTTTTTACCTCGAATGAACTTGAACTCTTGCATGAACTTCAACTTCAGTTGTTGTGTGTCTTGCATAAACTTGAACTCTGCACCTTGTCCGTGGTTTCCTGTTATTCACAACGAGTACCTCTTTTAATCCCCCCCACAGTTATAGATGTGCCATTTCACACATCCTGCCTTTGGCAACACAGTAAAGATTTCCAGTGGATTGGCAGTGATCAGCTATTTTTGCTTTTTTCATGACCTTGGGGCAGCTGTAGCTCAGGGTTGGCCAATGATCTGTTGGCTTGGCGGTTCAAATCCCGGCTCCTCCTGTCAACATGTCGAAGTGTCCTTGGGCAAGACACTGAACACCTAGTTGCTCCCGGTGAGCTGGTTGGTTCCTTGCACGGTTTCCACCGCCATCGGTGTATGAATGTGTGTGTGAATGGGTGAATGTAATGCACAATGTAAAGCGCCTTGGATAAAGGTGCTATATACTGACTTTGAAGTTTAAATCTATGAAGGTGGATGTTGCTTTACAGTGGGAATGGAGTGCCATTCGTGCGTTTCTGCAAAAATACATCCCATTCTCCATAAAAGATTTTAAAGGCAAAATGGGGAAATTAACCCATTTAGGCCTAGAATTATTGAATGCTTTAACCAGTGAGAAATAGCAGATCTACAAGCTCACAGCGTGGCACCAAGTGCCACGCTGCGAGCTTGTAAATCTGCTATTTTTGACAAAGTTGTGAAAATGTGTGCAAATCTTTTAATATATGTATTTTTATAGCGAACGTTTGTAACTAAAATTTTGCTTCTGGGTGGTCCCTGGAACTAAATATTTTGAGATGGGGGTCCGTGGCCAAATAAATATCAGTTTGGGGGTCCTTTACATGAAAAGGTTTGAGAACCAGACATAGTAGTCTCTCAAGAACAGACTAACTGAGCTCCAGTTAAGTGAAAAGGACCTTTTCTTTGACGATGGCTGTACATAAAACATAGGTTTCTCAAAAAAACCTTAGAAGGATTCAAAAGACACTTATAGAATCGGGTCAACATTCTAATTTTCGCGATTTTTCAAAAATAGCAGATCTACAAGCTCGCAGCGCGGCACTCGGTGCCGCGCTGTGAGCTTGTATATCTGCTATTTTTCAATAGTTAAAGCATAAAATAATGATACAAAATAATGTGTACCCTTTCTAAATGGGTTAAGAAAAAAAAGCATTTGCCGGAACTTTTCAGACAGATAAATCTTAGACAGACAGAAGGCCTGTCACAAACAGACAGAAGGCCAGAATTATGTCTTACCAATGAGATCACGCAACCAGAAAGATAAACTAAGATCAACAACTGAACTCGATGATACTAGCCAGCTCAGAATTGGAGGGAGACTTTGCCATAATGAACTGATTGACTTAAGCACTATGCCCAATTGTACTTGACCCCCAATTGAAATCCAGTACTAATTTGTGCAAATTTTCTGTGCTAATTACTTTCACTAGTCTGTGACCAATCAAAAGACATTAAAACAATTTAGCACGGATCAACATTAGATGATTATTTATAAATACCATACTTAAGCATAACCAATAGCATAACAGCTCTTCATAAAGCCCTTTGCACACAGGACAGTTGCGTTTTTTTCGTTTGCTGCATGAATAAAACTCATTGGATTTGGTGTGCAATGCTGTGCGGAATCGGCGCTGCGGATCCCAAAAGGAGTCATAAAAGGAGTGATGAGTTTTTTACCGCATGCGACAAGACGCACGAATCGAACTGGGTTCGATCGAGAAAAAAACGCACGGCCGCAGCCACTAGTCGCACGGCTAATTCGGATCCGGTGTGCATGAGGTCGTAGAGAATCATTGTTTTCTTTTGAAAAAATGAAATTGTCCGTTTTATCCGTGCGGATAAACGCGCCTGTATGCAAAGGGCTTAATACTGTTGCTTTTCACACATCATTATGTTACTTATCACATTCATCCAATTTTAGTACACAACCATTCTGTTTGTCATTATACAATATCACTCATTCTGGCTTATTTTTACCTTGAATGAACTTGAACTCTTGCATGAACTTCAACTTCAGTTGTTATGTGTCTTGCATAAACTTGAGGCTTGTCCGTGGTTTCCTGTTATTCACAACAAGTCCCTCGTTTAACCCCCCCACCCCCCTGTCAACATGTCGAAGTGTCCTTGAGCAAGACACTGAACACCTAGTTGCTCCCGGTGAGCTGGTTGGTGCCTTGCATGGTTTCCTCCGCCATCAGTGTATGAATGTGTGTGTGAATGGGTGAATTTAATGCACAATGTAAAGCAATGGATAAAGGCGCTATATACTGCCTTCGAAGTTTAAATCTATGAAGGTGGATGCTGCTTTTCAGTGGGAATGGAGTGGTTTCTTGACATTTGCAGGTTTCTGCAAAAATACACTCCATAAAAATGTAAATGCAAAATGGGGAAAGAAACCTGTGGGAAAAAAACAGACAGATAAATCTTAGACAGACAGTCACACACAGACTGTCACAAACAGACAGAAGGCCAGAATTATGTCTTACCAATGAGATCACGCAACCAGAATGATAAACTAAGATCACCAACTGAACTCGATGATACTAGCCAGCTCAGAATTGGAGGACGACTTTGCCATAATGAACTGATTGACATGGAAGCACTATGCCCAATTGTACTTGACCCCCAATTGAAATCCTGTACTGATTTGTGCTAATTTTCTGTGCTAATTACTTTCACTAGTCTGTGACCAATCAAAAGACATTAAAACAATTTTGCACGGATCAACATAAGATGATTATGTTTGTTTCCATGGGACTTCATACAACCTTTTTAACATTTGTTAAACGCATTCTGAAACTGACGAACCAATTTGAAGCCTCTGTGTGAATGACGTTATGGTTGAACAAAAGGGATACAGATTACAGACATACGGGTACAACAGGTACCTTGACAAAGCACCCACTCAGACGCTATGACTCAGACGTATTGGTTGGACCGGCAGTGTGACGTGGGTGTGAGGGCCGCGCGTAGAAGCCGGAACTCTACATGTCACTCCCTGGATATACCAATATATCAATGCTCAAATGTAATTTCAGATGGATTGGTCAGCACACAAAGGAGAGGAAACTGGATGAGGACAGAAGTTTTTTCTCATTTTATACGCGCACATGTTTATGTGAACCATTTCCACAGATCATTGAAGGTCTGGCTAACTGAGTGGCCATCAAACACTGTGTAAGTGGCATGTCTCTATTGTTAAGAGCTGCGTGACCCTTGCGTCCTTCTGGAAGAAGCTTTGCAGAGGGTCTGCTGCAGGCAGCAGTTGGTCTCTGTGTCAAACTGCTCTGTGTCAAACAGCTCTGCAGGCACGTGCACACATAGACATCAAAGGGGGCTTGAGCCCCTGCCCTTTTATCCATCCGTAAAAGGGCCCTCTCCAAACCATGAATGCAGTTTTTTTTTTCCTATGGTGAAAGAAATGCAAATGCCCTCTTTCCATGCCATACCTAAAGGCAGCATTCAAGAGAATTGCCTTTTCCAAACTCTCCTGAACTTGAGAGCAGCATCTTGTGTTGAAAGAATTGCCCTCTCTGTGTAGAAATCCATGCCGTTAATCCACATCTCCAGTATTCACTTAATTATTTATGCTTAATTTAGTGTGGTATCAAGTACCAAAAATAGACGACCTCCAAGCTCACAACGTGTCAAACCTCGACGCATTGTGAGCTTGGAGGTCTGCTATTTTCGCTATTTTCACCAAAAGGCCCTTTTAGAGATTTCAGCCCCTGCCACTCCAACATTCTCTGCACGTCCCTGCAGTTGTGAGTCAAACAGCTCTGATATCGCTGTAAGAGTTCTGAGACAAAACACGGTTTCTGAGAGGACGACCACTAGGAAAACTATAGGCAGTGGTATAAAAAAGTATTCACATTTGCAACTTAAGTGAAAGGATCGATCAATCCTGCAATATAAGGGGCATGGTGGCACAGTGGTTAGCGCTTCGCCTCACAGCTAGAAGGTCCTGGGTTCGATTCCCGCCGGGGGAAGCTGTGGGTGCTGGGGGCGTGTTTCTCCCTCCGCGTCATCAGCGCCCACACCCTAGGTGGGGTCGGCGATAGGGCCTTTCTGTGTGGAGTTTGCATGTTCTCCCCGTGTCTCCTAGGGTTGATACCCTCACAAAAACATGCAGTAATCCTGGTCTCAATAATGCCTCCCCCTGGCCAGCCGGGGCGCTAGATGGAGGGGAAAGGAACTGGTTGGAATAACGTGTTCCTTCCACGCGCTACGTCCATCCCGGGGAAATCCCCCCTGTCAGGTGAAAAGAAACAACTTGGACTCCTCATGCATAGAAGGAAGCATGAGGTCAGTCCGTTGTCTCCCCAAGCGCGGCAGAGGGAGAGCAGAGCCCAGGATTACATTGGCACTGGGTGAAAATGGGTTGCAAAATCGTGGGATAAAAATTATAGAAAAAAAAAAATCCTGCAATATAGAAATGCTCTGTTACAATCAAAAGTCCGGAATTCAAAATGTATTCTACCTATATGAGGGTGGATTCTGCCAATGCATTTCAATGGGAATGAAGCCTTTTTTCCCCCCTTTTTTTTTTTTTTTTTGCTGAAATCCGCAAATGGCAGCAAACCACTCCATCCCCATTGAAATGCATTGGCATAATCTGCCATCATAGGTAGAATAAAAGTGTGGTGTGACTGTGGCCACAAAATACAAAAGTATCTGCATTGAAATGTATAGTCCCAAAAGTAGACAATACTCACTATGCAGCATTTCGCAAATTTTCAAATGTGTAAAATTGTATAAAAGATCTTTTTGAAAATGGTAGATGCAACGCATTGTGAGCTTGAGCTTTCAAATAGCCAAAGTATAGTGATAAGGGATTGTTTTGTAAAAAGAGTCAAAATCTATAAAGTGATTATAGTAATTAAAGTTGTCAAATAATTGTAGAGGAGTAAAGGTATACATTTGGAGTAGAAATAAAATTACCGAAAATTGGAAATACTCCAGTAAAGTAAGAATCTCAAAATGTACTTAGTTTCTTTCCACCAATGCCAATAGGGTCCCTATTCGGTTGCAAGCTTGTAGACCAGCTATTTTTGGTGAAGAGATTTGGTGTAGAGGGGAAAAATAGAGGGAACAATGACTAGACCCCTGGGGGACCACAAAGCATATAGATTTTAAATGTTTAAGCGATGGACCTGTCCTCAGCATTTGAAGACAGAAACAAGGCATTGTCTTACATGCGTTGGCATGGGATCAATGCAAGGGCAAGAGTGACCTCTCCTGGGGAAATACTAAATGAAATACCATCAGGCTTCCCTCTGTTCATTTCAACCAATCATTTTCATTTGTCCCACATACAGTACAGTAAACCAATCCAATTATAACAATAGAATAATAATAATAACATTTTGAATACCAGCCTTTTTCATTTTACTACTGTACATTGCAGTATTGATACTTTTACTTGAGTAAAAAGTAAAACATATGAGTGACCGAACACAGGACTTTTGCACAGGACACAGGCTTTAGCCCAGGCGGGCTCTCTAACCCAGGGGTCGTCAACGTTTTCAGGCCAAGGGCCCCTTAGTTGAGAGAGAGATGAAGCAGGGATCCCCATACCTTTTCAGATATTTTATAGTTCCATTGTTTGACAGCACAATCATCTGTGTATTTTGGATTCATCACAATTTGTGTTTTCAGATATTTAATGAACTGTCAATACTTAATAAACCTGACCTTTCACTCTGTACTTAGTCTGCTCTTTTTCCCCTCAACACCAAACCTCTTTGCCGAAAATAGCCGATCTACAAGCTATTTGTGGCTAAAGTTCTCTGAATAAGGACAGTATGGTTCAAGTGGTTAATATAAAAAAGAAGAGTTTTCTTTTCTATCACTCAAAGATTTGGAGGACCCCCTGTAGTAACCCTGAGGACCCCCTAGGGGTCCCGGACCCCCTGTTGAAGACCCCTGCTCTAACCCTTCAGCAATGGCCACCCTAGACTGCACTCAGACTGAGAGAGCGCTAAAGGCAAATCTTCAGGCCTGTCAGCGGATGATGACAAGATTGAATGTCATAAGATAGAGAACTGATGAGACACACACGCACACGCACGCACGCACGCACGCACGCACGCACGCACGCACGCACACACGCACACACACACACACACACACACAAAACAAGCCCTGAGGGAGACAAGGAAAGTGAGTTAAAGAATGCCATCCTATCCAGCTGCTGACTGACACTGTTTCCACGGTAACCGGTAAGCATAAGTATACCATCAGGGCTGTGTGACAACATCCTCTTGTCCACGTGATCACAGCTACACACTTACAGTCCACCAGTGTGTGTGTGTGTGTGTGTGTGTGTGTGTGTGTGTGTGTGTGTGTGTGTGTGTGTGTGTGTGTGTGTGTGTGTGTGTCAGTGGCGGTCGGTGCATTTTATTACTATACAATCCACCCATGTTAAAACTGCAGTTAGTTAGCTGCATTAGTATATAGTCTGGCTAAGCCATGCTAGCATTTTATACCCAGGCCTTCAATAGATATCAATCCTCCCACAGGCTCAGCGGTTAGAATTGCGCACAAATTCACATGAGGCTACAACAGACAACAACAACGATATCGAAACCAAGCTGATTCACTGAGTTACACACTGCACGAGCGCATGCCGCACGCATGCTCACAGCCACACAGACACACACTGTACACACACAGTCACACATACTTACAGCTTAGAGCACAGACAGAGCCAACTTGCAATACAGACAGCAACAACAATAAAGCCTATAAAATGATCAATCATAAAGTACAAAATAAAGATCGATTAAACTCACCATGTGTCCATCAATGACAAGCTTTTCTTTAGGTCCTACTCGAAAACGGTTTGCCAAATTGTCCAGTAAATCCACACCAAATATGTTTATTCTCCTCCTTCAGCCATGTTTCGTTATTTGTGCATTTGTTTGTGAGTTAATTTAGCAAACTGAACTCATCAGCTCAGAGTAAACAGAAGAACATGAAAACAAAGGTTTGGTTTGGAGGAAGTGGTTCCCGTTTCTCATTGGACAGTTTTTCCAGGGAAACTTTCCAGGGATGGGATCTATAGACTGTAGGGCAATGGGATGCTAGCAATGCCAAAATAAAAGCCTTTGGTTTCTGAGGCAAGCAAGCAACGTCATCAGGGCCAGCTAGAAGGCTCTGCTACCTGAAAGAATATGCCCAGCAGGGCAAACTCGAGATCTGATTGGTTAAAGAAGCTGACAATCTAAATGTCAGCCCCCATTCACTTGTACTACTCCACAACAAGTACCGTTGTTTCCTGTTGAGATTGGCACATTTCACCCAGGTTTTTTCATCTCACTCACGTCACTTTGTCTGCTGACCTCACTGAAATAAACAGAAAATAAACAAAAATAAAAATAAAACAATTCACAGGAGGCAAGCAGAAGCATGATGTGCACTGCAATGTAGTTTCAAAGGCACTACATTACAGCGTTTTTTGACAGTGAAGAATGAGAAGACACGTGTGACATGTGATCTGGGCAGCTTGCCCCTGGAAATGTGCCAAGCTCAATAGGGAACAATGGTATAGTATTTGAGAAATAGACATTGGGAGGACAATCTTCTGGCCCTCACAAGGAAAATTGTTATTTTCATGGTTAAAACAGTGTAGTTGGAGGGAGGCAATTAGGAAATGATTCAGTTTATGGTCAGAGTTAGACAGCAGTAGCCTGATTTATAGGTTGTATTGTGTACTGGTGATATGCACAGAAAATAGCCGATCGACCGCCGACTTTGGGGTTACAGTACGGTTGCAGACAGTACAAAAGCACAATAAACAACATACAGAAAGAAAGACATGTGCATGTAGTGACACAGTGAGGTAGTCACAGCCATGCTTTCACCACAGTCATCTCGTGTATACTTACTTTTAACCTAGCTGCATGCCTCATTGTGCAACAACACAATACAGAGACAGCTGGAAAGGTGCAATTCTGGGAAATTGTGTGGTTGGCTGCACTGACGCCAGTCGCGAGGAATCCACTGGGAAACGAATTCCGTCTTTTCATTTATATTACATATTGTGATGCCATGTAAAGCATGACCAATCCTGTCTGATTGGACATTACATTGTCCAACCAGAAAAGGGACAGAAAAAATGCGTTGTGAGCTTGGAGGTTGGCTATTTTTGATATTTCCACCAAAAGGCCCTTTTAGAAATTTCAGCCCCTGCCTCTCTAATATTGTAGATCGGCTGTTTTCACTAGTTTAAAATCATTTTTAAAATGATAAATACAAAACAAACGGTTTTGGACATACAAGGTTTCCACCGGTTTACAGAAATAGTCTGGTTGCCTATAGCAACCACACTAATGACTATACAAGACTTTATGCCACACAGTGCAGTACAAATACTGTTACCATGCAGGGGCCCATTATTGTCTCCTAATCCGCCTACATATGTTCCTGTCCAAATGTGCATTCTGTTTTAGCTCAGCAGTAGAAGGTTTGGTCCTCAAACGTATGGGAGACTTGGGTTCAAATTCCAGATACAATTTGCTTATTGCAACTTCTGACCTGTTTCTTTGTATTTGTGAGGTGTACAGGTAGATGGTGCAGGAATAAACAGATTTGATTGACAGTCTCTTGGTGTCAATCTGGTTGGACAATCTTGCACTTCCCCAGCAGATATGAGAGTTATTTTTTGTTGTTAGTCATGTTTTCAAATTCGTTTGGGAGTCAGTAATCTACACGAAGTACTGCATGTGTCTCTGATGTCTTGGCAGGTAGTTAGAAAGTGCAGTGGGTGCTAAAGCTGTCTTCTCTCGGGAGCCTGTAGCAGTTTGATGTCTGACTCAGTCAAGGGTTTCTTGGATCTTGGATCAGTCACAGCGCTCACATACTCTGCCACTTTTTTGCCACCCCCACCTTACTCCTTCTCTGTCTCTCTCCATCAGGCATGTGCACACATAGACATCAAAGGGGGCTTGAGCCCCTGCCCTTTTATCCATCTGTAAAAAGTGCCCTCTCCAGACCATGAATGCAGTTTTTGACTATGGTGAAAGAACTTAGTGTAAAGGCCCCCTTTCCATGCCATACCTGAAGGCAGCATTCAATAGAATTGCCTTGTCCAAACTCTCCTGAACTTGAATGCAGCATCTTAAGTATTTTTTAATGTTTTTTTGTAAAGAATTGCCCTCTCTTTGTAGAAATCCATGCCTTCAGTACTATAGTTTAGTGTGGTATGAAGCACCGAAAATAGCCGACCTCCAAGCTCTGCGACGTGTTGTGAGCTTGGAGGTCAGCTATTTTCGATATCTCCACCAAAAGGCCCTTTTAGAAATGTCATCCCTGACCCTTGCCTCTCTAATATTCTCTGCGTGTCCCTGCTCTCCATACAGTATACTCTCTCACTGTTCATTTCGCAGAAAAGAGATAAAATAGACAATCTAAAAGCTCACAGCGCGTCGTGAAATGTCGCGTTGTGAACTTGTAGATTACTATTCATTCTATTTTTTAACCCTGCAAGGCCCAGCGTTGCTTTTTGGCAACGTTTTTTAAACCATTTTTAAAAAAATGTTATAATTAGTTTTCCAGTTCTTTTTTCACATTAACATCACCATTAAATCCTATTGTTTAGTATTACAATGCCATTGGCCACGATATTTGCATATAAATACCCCCCACAGAGACTGACATTCACACCTCCCAGAGAAGTTGAAATTCCAGCGTCTGGACGAACAACATCTCACTTTTTAACTGAAGCTATTCCTCACAAAAACATAAGTAAAATGCCTGTAATATTTTTTTTCGTGATCATTAGAATGTCTAGAACACGTGCATATGTTAATATTGTGAAATATCCCCAAAATGCAAATGAGCATGATTTATGATTTATGATTTATGGCTATAAACAAAAACATTATTAATTTTTTTAAATTACATTTTCCTGTGATTAGGACTCCTACAACACCATCTGATTTTTTTTTTTTTTGGCCGGTAGAAATTAATTCGGGCCTTGCAGGGTTAAAGCTTTTTTAAATATTTATTTGTCATTTTCGGAAGATTTCCGCCTATTTGGACACGGCCAAAAATAGGATGCCAGGTTGAAAGTGGTTAACTTAATCGATATGTGCATTGGTGATTATCTTAACAGCTTATTACAAGATTAATCGCATCCACACTGTTGAATCTGATCTGGTTAAGACCGCCTTTCTTTAGCCTATCACGCCCCACACATAATGGAACTGTCTCCAATTTTAAAACCTCAAATTTTTATTTCACTCAATCCTATTTGATCGTTTTAAACAGCTTCTCAGTGATACTTTGAAATCTGACTGTACTTTAAGTACTGTAATGTACCAGTGCTCATTTTTATTGACTAAGCTAAAAGATAAGACAATTTCAGATGACTAAAATAGGACTAAAACTAGATGGTGTGTTACTAAATCAGAATTTGCTGTCAAAATTAATAATGGTATATACAGTATGTACCTTATGAAATCTCTAATGTTTGTTATCTCTTCTCATTTGTATCTTTTAATTTTGTGTTATAATGTTTGCTGTAGTCGTGAGAGAGCTTGCTCTCAATCAGCCTTCACTGAATAAATAAAGATGAAAATGTAATAATAATGTATTCAAGACAATGCTCTCGTGATTCCTCGCCCCATTTTTCCTCTCTCTTCTCTTTCTCTCCTTCCATCTCTTCTTTGCTCAGGTCTCCTCCCTCTCTCTCTCTCTCTTTCTCTCTCTCTCTCTCTCGCGCCCACCCACCCTGACTCTCTGCCCCCCCCCCCACCGCAACTCATCTTTCACTTCCTCTTTGTCCTTCCCCCGCTTTCGAATCTGTCCCCATCTCTCATCTCTCAGTTTCTCGTCTCATTCTCATCCATCCAATCATCCATCCAGGGACGTGCTGGCCATTGGGAAAAAAAGAAAAATTAAATGTCGGCCCGACGGCCTTCGTTCCATTTTGGGGGCTGGGCGGCCAACAAAGTAAATCGTCACTGTCGGGCAGAAACCTTGTATCTCCAAGTTTCAAATTTGTAGATTTCTTCACAAAGCAAAGCCCTGCTTCATCATACAAGGCCGTCGCACATAAATAGTGAAAACAGCAGATCTACGCCCACAACGCACTTGTGTGCTTGTAGATCGGCTGTTTTCACTAGTTTAAATCGTTTTTAAAATGATAAATACAAAACAAACGGTTTTGGACATACAAGGTTTCCACCCGACAACGACGAAATATAACTCATGTAATTGCTCCACTGGCTTGTCACTTGTCATGATCTGAAATGGCAAATCTTTGAGTAGCGCAATGAGGGCCTCTCCAACTATTTTTTCCCGGGCTGAATCAGGGGCCCAGCATGTCCCTGGTCTCATTCTTATCCATCAAATCATCCATCCATCCGTCACGATGCGACGTGTTGTAAGCTTGAATTAGTAGGCATTAATTTACAAAGACATAATAAAAAAAAAAAAGGAAATATGGAGATCTGACTCATCTGAGGTTTCTGCCTGAATTTATAATAAATGCATTAATTCCTGCCTGTAGGAAATCTTTTATTCTTCACCGGTACACACACACCTCTCTCTCTCTCTCTCCCCCTCTCTCTATCTGTCTCTTTATCTCTCTGTGTTGTCATCAATCATCAATCTCTTCGCTGTCAATCAATAAATGAATGTCAGTTAAACAACAGACTACTGTAATTAACTACGGACTATCACTTCTAATTACCCCTGCCTATCCCTCTATCTCTTCTTCCGTGATCTGTAATCCTTCTCATTTCAATCCATATCTCTGAATGAATGCAAGATTAGACTCTCTATCTATCTCTCTCTCTCTCTCTCTCTCTCTCTCTCTCTCTCTCTCTCTCTCTCTCTCTCTCTCTCTCTCTCTCTCTCTCTCTCTCTCTCTCTCTCTCTCTCTCTGCATTCCTCTAACTCATACATGGGCAACTGGCGGCCCGGGGGCCACATGCGGCCCTCACCTTCACTTAATGCGGCCCGCAGGTTAATACTGGAATACTGAATATATTATTGATTTCAGCTTTCCTAACATGACCTGCTTTAATTCCATCAGTCTATATTAGTAACTTAATGACTAGTATAGTAGTATTAAAATTTTTATGTCCAATGTAATTGCATTTAGGTTCATGAAGTTAACATGACTATATAACTAAATGCATTTGAAATTAGATAAAGATTTTACATTTTAGGATTCCAATTCAAAAACAACAAAAAATAATTCAGGATTCCAATTCAAAAGAAGCTAAAATAGCCGATCTACGAGCTCAAAACGCATCGCAGCGCGATGCGTTTTGAGCTTGTAGATCTGCTATTTTTACTTATTTTGTATGAGATAATAGAATGACAAAGTAGGAAGTAGCAATATGCAATGTGGCCCCCTGGAGTGAAGGTGGAAATATAGTGGCCCTCTCCATCATCAAAGTTGCCCACCCCTGATAACTAAATTAAACAGCGCGTGTGTGCATTATTATAGATTAAAAAGATGACTGAAGATGAATGTTTCCTCAACAGGCTAATGATCAACTAATCAAATTAAGTGTCGGCTGTCTGTGTCTCGAGACACAAAAGACCCTCCACCATCTCTCTAGGAAATCCAATCAAATTCAAAGTGGCTCTACTGGAATGGCAAATATAAAATATGATGACCTTGGCAATGGCAAGTGTGAGATGAAAAACGAGAAGCACAAAGTACATACAATACAAAATATATAGTCCTTTGTAAAAATTAATGTGTACAACATTACAATTATTTTATAAAAGATAAAATGAACAGTAATGTAATAAAGTCAGGTCTGAAATGCATTATAAGCGCATGTATAACATATTATAATGCGCTGATAATGCATTATAAATCCAACCTTAATATACAGCCTTCATGAATAAAATGTAATTGTGTCCAATCTGTATGGTAGAGTGTTAGTTAGTACAGTGTAACTTATATAATCTTTATGGTAAAGTAAGTATGTTAATACAATATCGTATTGGGGTGGTTGAATTTAGTCTCCCTGCTCTTCTGTTGGGACATTTAGATCGTGTCAAAGGTTTTACAATCTTATGTCATATTAGGCTAAGAAAATATGCAAATCCTTCCACCTGAGATGTCACAGAGATGTCCATTAGAACAGATTGAAAATAACTTTTATACTTTACGTTTAATATAGCCATCTCTATATTCTGCATGGGGAACCAAAAACAGCCGATCTACAGGCTCACAATGCGTCACAAAGCATCACAAAGATCTGCTTTTTTTTTGTGAAGATAGTTGGGGTAGATGGAAAAAGAACGCATCAAGTACAGTGCAAATCAGGTATGTTTTACTAAGCATAGAGGGACTAAGTGGTTAACTGAAGTGATATTGATGAATGAATTCCAAATATTATCAAAGTATTCTGAGGCACCCCTGGACTGGCATCACAGCACCCTTGGGTGCCACGACACCCACTTTGGGAAACCCTGTCCTAGACACAGGATCTGACACAAATGTTGACCTGATCAGGATTCAATTTAACCCCTGAGCGAGCAGGCATGCTCTATTACAGGGTTCCCCAATTAGTTTTCCCCAAGGGCCGAATTATGTCTAGGGTACCAAGCCGAGGGCCACAACATTGCAGGGGGCGACGGTGGCGTTCCCACTACTCCAGCGACAGTTTTCGTCGTTGTTCGTTTTGAATTTATCATATTAAAAATGATTAAAACTAGTGAAAACAGCCGATCTACAAGCACACAACGCCTCGCGGTGCGAGGCGTTGTGTGCTTGTAGATCTGCTGTTTTCACTACTTTTGTGCGACGGCCTTGTTTGATGAAGCAGAGCTTTACCTTTGCGAAAGAACGTACACGTTTTAAGATACGGGTTTTCCACCCGTCAACGACAAACAATATATTAGTTTTGTTGCTGCTCTTATACCACCATTATTACTGGGTTGGTGGGGGCCAGACAATAGCCCCCCGCGGGCCGCAAATGGCCCGCGGGCCGCCTATTGGGGAACCCTGCTCTATTAGATCAATGGTAAAACACATTCAGGGTTCAAAACCGGGGTTGAAGAGGAACGTTACACAGTGCTGCTTTAACTTTTGCTGTCGAAACAAGACAGGGCCTAATATGGCCTCCATGTTGAAGACGTCATATTGACTTCTAAATACATTATATGTTAAAATATCATTCTCCTTTACGATGTTATCCAGTATAAAGTTAAAGTTTTAGGTAATTTTTGATCAGTGTAAAACATGTGACGAATATTCAACATTTTGCTTCTCTGGCTTTGTGGCTTACTCCGACTGTCAGTGTGCACAAGACAGTTCGTGCTGTTTGGTCTGGTGGTTTGTGAGATTAGCCTTGGACTCTTGGAGACATGCACGCATGCACAAACACACACACAAACACACACACACACACACACACACACACACACACACACACACACACACACACACACACACACACACACACACACACACACACACACACACACACACACACACACACACACAGAGAGAGAGAAAGGAACTTCTGCTTCTAACTTCTGCTCACGCATCTTGCTGCTGTGTTCGCACATCGGCCGTACTTCACCCAGAAGTGTGCCATTATTAGAAATATGTTTTCAAACCTTTGTGGGGGTTTGTAATTCGTAGGAAGTACTGTAGCCTACAGTAAGTGTCTGATGCCATATAGTTGCTGTGAAGTTCCACTTAATTTTGCATGTGGTGAGTAGAACAGTCTCTTCTGTCATCCGTCTACCCACTCCCTGTCTCCTCTGTTTCACACCGTTCTGTTGTGCCCCCACAGAGGCGTAATTTCAGAAATACATAGTGGGTGACAAAAAATAAGAGTCCCATCCTAATTTACAGTACACTTTAAGACATAATAAGACATAATAAAGCCATAATAAGAAATAATGTGTTGGTAAATAGAACTAATATGTTTTATTAGATAGAAACAAAGACAAAATAGCAGAAAGAGCGGATACATTCTCTGGCACCGGCGCCGCCGCACGACCGGCAGTTCGAACGGCAGTCGCACTGCATCGCCGGCGATAGGACTGGCAGTTCGACCGGCAGTCCCGGCAGTAGGACCGGCGGCCGCCACACTGACCGGCAGGTCCCGTCGCGATAAACTGCCGGTCCGTGCGGTGGTGGCTGCCGCGGCAGTTACCAGCAATGCCGGTCCTACCTACAGTTCCGTGCGGCGGCTGCCGGCGATGCAGCACGACTGACGGTCGAACTGCCGGTCGGCAGGTGCAGGTGCCAGAGAATGTATTCGCTCTTTCTGCTATTCTGTCTTTGTTTCTGTCTAATAAAACATATTAGTTCTAATTACCAACACATTATTTCTTATTATGGCTTTATTAGGTCTTATTCTGTCTTAAAGTGTACTGTAAATTAGGATGGGACCAAAAATAAGTTACCACAGCCCCATTTCTAAAACAGCGAAAATAGTGCATCTACAAGCTCTCAACATGTTGCCACGCATCGCATTGAGAGCTTGTAGAGAAAATCAGAGAATGTCTTATATGACATTCCCAAAATAGGGAGGGATGCCACGTTGAAAGTGGTTAATACATCCATGGTTTTATTAAACAATATAAGGCTTATCAAAATTAGAACAGGTGTCACATGTGGATGGACGGACAGCAGATTAATCTGCTAAAACAATTCAGACCGCAGACCCCCTATCTCAACATATTTTGGTCCAGGGACCCCCTCATGTTTTTTCTAAATAGCAGATCTACAAGCTCATAGCGCAGCACAGCGGCACAGCAGCGCAGCGGCACATTCACCTTTCCGATGTCTTTCAGTATAAAGTTCAAGTTTTAGGTAACTTTTCTGACAAATATTCAGCAATTTGCTTCTCTGGCTTACTCCTGACTGGCAGTGTGCACAAGACAGTTGGTGATGTTTGGTCTGGTGGTTTATGAGATTAGCCTTGGAGACACACACACACACACACACACACACACACACACACACACACACACACACACACACACACACACACACACACACACACACACACACACACACACACACACACACACACACACACACACACACACACACACACACACACACACACAGTAAAGAGAACTTCTGCTTCTAACTTCTGCTCATGCATCTTGCTGCTGTGTTCGCATGTCGCTGTACTTCACCAAGAAGTGCTCCATTATTAGAAATAGGCTTTCACACTTGTGTGGGTGCTTGTAATTCGTAGGAAGTAGCTTCTGTACAGTAAGTGTCTGATGTCATATAGTTGGCGGTTGGTAGTTCCACTTTATTTTGCATGCAATGAGTAGAACGGTCTCTCTTCTTTCTCTCGACTCTTTTGGTCTCCCTCTTCACCTCCCATGCACCTCTCATTAGCTCAGTCTGATCCACTAACTATTCTCTCTCAATGCCCTTCCCCTGTGCTCTATGTCTCGTCTGTTTGACAACGTTCTTTCTGTTGTGCCCCCTCGTCTCTCTCCACTCAACACCTCATTGTCAGACTCAAATTAGTTCAGTGCATAGGCCTACACATCTCACCCTGTCTGTTGTATGGTTGGTATTTCAGTCCATTATCACTCACAGCAAGCCAGTCAGCCAGTCAGCCAGTCAGCCAGTCAGCCAGCCAGTCAGCCAGTCAGTCAGTCAGTCAGTCAGTCAGTCAGTCAGTCAGTCAGTCAGTCAGTCAGCCAGTCAGCCAGTCAGCATATTAATTATTGTACCACTGTCTCTTCATAGCATTACAAAAGTATCCAATTTGGATGATAGTCCATCTGTTGACACAGAAACATAGCTGCCCTCGACGTGAATTATTTAGAAACAATCCGTTGTTGTGTCACATCAAAGCATCATGACATGAGCCACAGTGCTATACATTCCTTATAAGAGCCTCATATTCAGCAATACAGTATAATCGCAGGGTGTCCGTTTTGTTCAGTTCCTTCTTCAGTAGTTCAGTATTCTTTCCTGTCCCATGTGGCTCTCAGCTGTGAATGTGATCAAATTGTATTTATTCCATCTCTTATACGAAGTGCTGAATGGATGGAATCTTGTTAGTGATACCCCTATAACCCACGGCAACCATCACCATCAACGGTACAATGAGAGAAATTATGCTAACGAGGCGGGTAGGTTGCCACGGCAACTGTGAAGCATGAGAGGACGAGAAACAGACAGTTGCAGTACTAGTGTTGAACACGCATGCACGGCACGCACGCACACATGCACCCACGCAAACACACATTCTATTTATTAGACAAATTTGCATTTAGGGGGATGAAAATTTGTCATAAACTTGTCAGCTTTCTGGATAATTATCTTGAGCCCACGTTCAGGGTCAACCTCCTCAACAAAACACGCGTGTGCGCGCACAGGCAGAGGCACAGGCACAGGCACACGCACACACTGTTTATGCAAATATCTGGAAGTCCCCAGATAGCTATGATTATTTACTGGTTGATTTCACATCTTAAAACCACTTTAGTTCACATATTGTATACATAAAAGGCAGGCCACAGCATGGAACTGGAAAGATATTTAAAGCTTCAAACAACTGAGACATATGGGGCCCATTGGTACACCATAAACTTCTCACATGTCTGATTATAAACTCCCTTATGTACTGTGTAGTAGGTTCAGTGGACATTTGTTGTCTTTATTTATTGTCTCCACCAGGCCGAAAGTCAAGGCAGAGACTATGATTTCGCCACTGTCCGTCTGTCCGCGTGCATGTGTACGTGTCCGTCCATCCTTCCAACTGTGGACTGCTAATTGGGGTGTTCACGGACTGAAAAGTTTGAGAACCACTGGAATAAGGGGCATCGCCCTAGCTTACTGACTGATCCAGAATTCCACGACAGTATGCAACATGACATAAACGGAAACAGGCTCCTTGTCCTGTGGGCCACATGGCTCAGGAACGCACACACACACACACACACACACACACACACACACACACACACACACACACACACACACACACACACACACACACACACACACACACACACACACACACACACACACACACACACACACACACACACAGGTTTGCAATTGCTACTTTGTGGGGACATTACACATAGTCTACTATCTTTGTGGGGACATTCCATTCATTTTAACCCTAACCCTAAACCCTAACCCTAACCCTAACCCTAACCCTTAACCTAACCCCTAAAGACCTTGTGGGGACGTACTAATTTGTCCCCACATGTTTTTTTCCCTGGATTGTACTATCTTTGTGGGGACATGAGGTCCCCACAAAGATAGCTTTGCAAGCCCACACACACACACACACACACACACACACACACACACACACACACACACACACACACACACACACACACACACACACACACACACACACACACACACACACACACACACACACACACGAAGACAACATCGATTCCGCTGACAACAGACCAGTCTGGACTCAGCTGGCCCTCAACTGAAGCGGTCGTCAGATCTGGAGCCAAGCATCTCGAGCATCTGAGGCACGGCGTGACAAACTATCTGGAGCAGAGATCCGACTGCAGCCGAAAACACAGTGGAGAGCTGTGTGGGAGGCGCGTGTATGTGTCTCCCGTAGGAAGTGAGGCCGATCGCCCCCCGCTACCCCCCGCCTCCCCGTTCTTTGCTCCCAGACCACGCCCCCGACCGTCGCGATTGGCCGGCTGTACTCTGCTGTACTTCCTGGCCATGTCCTGTTACTGTTGTTGTCGCGTCGCACTAGTGCTGTCAAAATAGTCTGATTCCACGCTGGCTACTTTAGACTAAAGCATCAGTCTCCAGACGTTTTTCCCCCTCTCCCTCTCTTCCCAAACCTGCAGTCACACTGCTTTTCTGTGGGCAGTAATGCCACGCTATTCATGTGGTACAGTAATCGAACTTTACATCATTAGATGGTATTTAGCGACGGTCCAACAACAATATTGTCATCGGTCGGTCGGCAGCGTTGTAAATCACGCGCATTTTCATTTTTCCAAAAGTCCAAACGTCTCCGCGTATTCAAACGTCTCCACGTATGAGATGTGAAAATACTTTTCGCTGTACTGTACTGTACTTGTACTGTACACTGACAATAAATTGAATCTCATCTCTCTCAAACATCCTTCTACGCGTGACAGCACTAGTGCGACGCGACAACAACAGTAACAGGACATGGCCAGGAAGTACAGCAGAGTACAGCCGGCCAATCGCGACGGTCGGGGGCGTGGTCTGGGAGCAAAGAACGGGGAGGCGGGGGTAGCGGGGGGCGATCGGCCTCACTTCCTACGGGAGACACATACACGCGTGGGAGGCAGTTAGTCAGCAGTGTGGTGGTCCAGCAGGGACGTGCTGGCCATTGGGAAAAGCGGGACAACTCCCGAACGGCCGGTTTATTCCCGGCCATTAGGGAAAAAAATTAAATAAAATGTCGGCCTTTGTTCCATTTTGGGGGCTTTGCGGCCAACAAAGTAAGTTTCAAATTTGTACATTTTTTCGCAAAGCAAAGCCCTGCTTCATCAGTCAAGGCCGTCGCACAAAAGTAGTGAAAACAGCAGATCTACAAACACACAACGCCTCGCGGTGCGAGGCGTTGTGTGCTTGTAGATCGGCTGTTTTCACTAGTTTAAATCATTTTTAAAATGATAAATACAAAACAAACGGTTTGGGAAATACAAGGTTTCCACCCGACAACGACGAAATATAACTCATGTAATTGGCCCACTGGCTTGTCACTTGTCTCTATAGAGAGATCTCTCTCTATAGCGCGCAATGAGGGCCTCTCCAACTCTTTTTCCCGGGCTGAATCAGGGGCCCAGCACGTCCTTGTGGTCCAGTGATCCTGTGTGTGTGGAACGCTTCCAAGCCTTCACTGAGTCCATGCCCAGACATAGTGATGCTGCTGCTCGCATGGCCAAATTAACAGGGAAAAGCCTAACTAAGGTAAGTTTTTAGGACGTTTCTAGGATGTTTGTCCATATCATGGTCAATGTCATGCCTTTGCTATAATGTGTTTTTCCAGTAACAGTGGTTCTCCTCCACATGTTTCTCCAATTCATTAACATAAAATGCTTTTTCAGGTCGCTATACCTATTTGGGGCAATCAGGATAGAGAACTCATACAAGATACAGGAAAACAAGAGAAATTCTAAGGATGAAACACAATAATGAGCAAATTGGAATTGGAACACAACACTATAACAAATGTAAGCTAATAAATGGCTTCTCTCTCCTGATAGGCTGGAATTGACAAGCATTACAGAGCTGGAGAGCTAAGCAGACTGTTAGTGAACAAACAGTCTACACAACAATGATTATTATCTGAATATAACCTTTTCACAAAAGAGAGTGTATTTTAACCCCATTATTAACCCACCATCGGTCCCAGTAGTTCTGGTTTAGAGCAGTACTGGGACAGCAGAACTACCGTACCACTGAGATGAGTGTTATTAATGTACTCTCCATGATATCATGTTACATAAAGCATAACCATCACCACCTCTAGGGTAAGGAGATCAGACAATATTCTAGGTCCTAGAATATTGTCTGATCTCCTATTTGCCTCATCGATTACTGATCGAGCAAGAATTCCACGAAGGTATGCAACATGACATAAAATACAATGCTAGCAAAAGCTCTGTTTTAATATGTAGGCAAATGCCTTAACTTTCTTGTATTCAAATCATCAGACATTATGTCTGGAATAGAATGAGATACCTTGTCATTTTGTTACTGACTGGATGAAGATGATGATGATCATGATGATGATGATGATGATGATGATGATGATATCTACAGACAGTGTCAAAAGTTGTATGCTCAAGCAAACACTATTGCTCATGTTCTACTAACGTGAAATTGTCATTGTTTTAGGCATATCTCACACTGCTCACATATGGCCATGTTATAAAACATCTAGTATGCAAAGGTTGCAGGCTGTATATGATGCAATGAGAATACTCCTTAAAAACCCAGAGGGGTTTGATTGATTGATTGAAGACTTTATTAGTTTGCAAAAGGAACATGACAGTACAAGTGCAAGGTCAACTAAAATGATTAACGAGAAAGCCTTTGGCTTGTTTCAATTGGTGTCCTTTTTTAACTCATAATTTATAACATTCAATGACAGACAAATACAATGTCAAAAAAAAAAGAAAGAAAATAGGATAGGCTTTGTCTTTTTACCAGTTTCGAGTGGCTGTAAGTGACCTTTCAGAGCGGTTCAGTGCTTGTCGGATGTTTGCCACTGCTAGAGTGAGGACTTTTAAGCACTTCTAAATATAATGTTCAGTGCATGCAACGGCCGTCGGGTGGATGTAGAGGATTCTGCAAACGGCATCATTGTGGCGCTCTCAATACCCATAATGAGCAGTTCACGCTATACAGTTCTAAAATGCCTGTGTGTTCTGCCTGTGAGTTATGTATTTATTTGACATTTTTAATAGTTGTATTGCCTGTCATGCATATTTATATGGGCCTGACTCTGATAATAAAGATTGAATTGCATTGTATTTAATTTAATCCTCTGGCGTCTGGCATTTTGTTTTCTAATGCAATTTTGGGTCATGGGTGGGATGGCTGACTTGGAATGATTCGCGCTATATACTTGGTCGTACCATTAATAACAAAATGAACAGCCTAATATTGTAGAGAATTTGCCCGAAATAGGTATTCTGGGTTGGATATGGTTAAAGATAAATTTCAAAAGGGGAGTGGAGTTTAAAACTTCTTCATAACTCATGCTGTAGGAGCTGTCAGTGGTTTCATAAACACGTCAGTGGGAAGTGACAGTCATCAATCATATCAACAACACGTCATGGTTTTGTGAGCGGAAGATGAAGGAGGAGGGTTGAGCTGTTTGCCACCGTACGTATGGGTTCGATCAATGACGCACAAGACCGCTTCTCACACTGCTCACCACACACACACACATACGCACGCACACGCACATACACACATACAGAGGTGGAGGAAGTACTCGACCCAAGTACTTGAATAAGAGTACAGATACTCCCGGTCAAAATGTACTCAAAATGTTACTCAAGTAAGAGTGAAAAAAGTAATTGCTTTTAAATATACTCATGGGAAGCCACAGACACGGCTAGTGTGAGAGCAGATGTGTGGCCGATTGCATTTTAGGGAAGAAAAATAGAAACAGCCAACACAAAAGTATGCAATACTTTACAGCCAGCCTAGAAATGTACTCATTTAAAAAGACACATTTTGCCTTGGAAACGTACTCAAGTAAGAATAATAAAAAGTATATAAAACAATTAATACTCAAGTAAAGTACAGATCCTCAGTTATCTGAAATTAAGTACAGTACTCAAGTACATTTACTCCATTACTGTTCACCACTGACAGACGCACCGCACCCTACACCATGAAATGCCACATACACTGAACCATCACCATCACACAGACGGCCAACTGCCAGCCCGCAAGCAAGAATAGAAAGAAGGAGGGGGAAAGAGGAACAGAGAAAGAGATATTATTAATTTATATGGGCCTGTATCAATGCTGTTGCACCAAAAAAAGTTTACATGAATGTACCAAAAGGTCACGAAACAGACCTTCTGGAAAGATTTTGATTCTCCAGAAGGTTAAAGTATGACTTCACCACCTATCTTTATACCGTATAATTGGTCCTCACTAATTCAGTATGTTCATGATAAAATAGCCCTCATAGGACGGCTGTGGGCAGGTCAGAAACACGTCTACCAGTGACATCATCGATGGAGAATCCAAACTAATTGTCTTTTTTTCCTTATCTTTATGGTAATGTGACTGATTTTTGTTCTGTTCTCTTTGTATGTACTTTGATAATTTGTCAAAAAAAGAAAAGAAAAGAAAAACTTCAGGCTTTCTATTCCTGAAAAGTTACCATGCTATAATGCAAGCCATTGTTCTCGCCATAATAACAAATCTTGTTGTTGTTGTTTTTAGTCTGCCTAATGATCATGTCACTGGTAGATGGGTTTCTAAAATGCCCACAGCCCTCCCAAGAGACACAGACGGAGTAGAGACGAATTGTTCTATATTATTGCGGTTGTGGTTAAGTCATCCTTTAAGAAAAACAAGATCACTTATTTCTTTCCAACAACAGGTCCTTGAATTCATTAGTTACATTTTCTCATCTAGAAATTGTGTTTATCTCTCCGTAATATCTCTATCTGACTAATGCTTTAAGACTGTCACAAATAACTATATTTAGCAAATTGTGTTACAGTGCACTCATAAGTACTGAAACAGGCTTACTGAATAAAAACATTTATTGGCAAACTGTTCAGAACAGCAAACAATCATCTTGATTTAGTGATTTTGGAAAAGTGGAACATTTGAAATCGACTCGCTGGTTAAACCTTTGTTTGTCTGTCTCTCAGCCCTGAACAGACATCAATCACATGCATCGACCGGCTAATTAAACATCAAATGTGCACATGCATGACCACGCACACGCACAGAGACACGGACACAGGCACATGCACTCACGCAGGCAGGCACACACGCACACACACATGCTTATTAGAGAACACATTCCACTCTCTGCCGTTTCAATTCTCCCAAAATAGCCCCACTACTGTCTCCTGATCAATCAGAGAACACACACATAAAACACATGAAAAACACACACAGATAGACACACATACCACTGAGGCCTAATTATCTGCTGATCAATGCGTGAAACTACACGGCTGATCAATTCCATTGATCTCGGTGACATCACCACCGGATCGGGCCGGTGCCTTCTCAGCGGCGGCCTTATCGATATGCAGATATCACCCTCTAAAGACAAGTCACAACACCCACAAGGGTGAAAGGTCGATGTCTGATGGCTCTCTCTGTTAGGTCTGTAGAGGGGTGGGGGTGGGGGGGGTGACTGCACGTGTTATATATAATATCGTCGTTGTTGGGTGGAAACCTTGAATGTCCAAAACCTTCCTTTTTTTGTTATTATTTCAAAAACGATACAAAATAGTGAAAATAGACGATCTACAAGCACCTTTCCATGCCATACCTGAAGGCTGCGTTCAGGAGAATTGCCTTTTTCCTAACTCTACCTGAACTCAAACGCGGAAAGAATGTTATCCCCTGTGTATAAGTCCATGTTGTACGCCGCATCTTCAGTAGCTAGAGTGCGGGGTCGCGCCCCAAAAATAGCTGATCTACAAGCTCTCAACGCGTCGCAGCATTGTGAGCTTAGATCAGCTATCTAAAAGTGCCCCATTTCAGACCTTGCCTATCTAACATTCTCTGCACGTCCCACGTTAATATTATATATTAACTAGAAGCTCGGCCGCCCTTCGAGCGTCTAGTCGGCGCCCTGGCCAACTCGGGAACAATGTAAATAGGGAATGAATGCCCCGCCCTTTAATGCAAACCCCATTATACCTGTTTTCATAGGATCTGTTTTGACCATCTGTTTGTGTGTGTCCATTTATGCCCATATATGGAGATATCTGTCTGTCTACGTCCATTTTATGCCCATATATGGAGATCTCTGTAGGACCCGTTTTGACCATCTGTTTGCCTGTGTCCATTTATGCCCATATATGGAGTTATCTGTCTGTCTGCCTCCATTTTATGCCCATATATGGAGATCTCTGTCTGTAGGACCCGTATTGACCATCTGTTTGCCTGTGTCCATTTATGCTCATATATGGAGATATCTGTATATGCCCATTGACTCATGTGGCATACGTGATGTCAGAGCCTTTTATGAGTTTATGCTCATATATGGAGATATCTGTATGCCCATTGACTCATGTGGCATACGTGATGTCAGAGCCTTTTATGAAGTGATGTCACAATGAGTCAGCGCTTGCGCCGATTTCCTCCGGAACAGCCTGATGTCAACAATCAGCTCCGCATAAGGAGATTCCGAACGTTTTGCACCGGTTTCGGAAAACCGCACGTCGGGTCGGGTCGAGGCCCGGCACTGCACTCCGCGCCGCGGCGGGGAACGCTCGTGCCGAATCTGAAGCCGGTGGGACGAACGGTTCTCAAGATACGCGGATTACATACAGACAGACAGAGATTTGTCGCATGATTTCCTCCGGAACAGCCTGATGTCAACAATCAGCTCCGCATAAGGAGATTCCGAACGCTTTGCGCCGGTTTCGGAAAACCGCACGTCGGGTCGGGTCGAGGCCCGGCACTGCACTCCGCGCCGTGGCGGGGAACGCTCGTGCCGAATCTGAAGCCGGTGGGACGAACGGTTCTCGAGATACGCGGATTACATACAGACAGACAGACAGACAGACAGACAGACAGACAGAGATTTGTCGCATTTATAGATAGATAACCTATATTACAGGATATGATATAGGGTCTGTGTGTCATTCTACGAACTTAGAAAAATACACCTTAGCCAGTAAGATGTTTAGCATGTTTTACACTGTGTCAAATATAGCATTCGCTCCTAAACTACACATACACTGTCTCCATCAAATAGTACTTTCAGATTGGATCCTGGTAAATAAAATGATTATTGTATGGTGGTTGTGTTCAGTCACTGCGGTCATCGACTGTCCATCTGACCATCGCAGCAGGACATTAATTTGGTCATTTAGCTGTGTTTTGGGTTACCGTTTGGACAGGAGGTTGAAGTATGACTCATCTAGTGTTGTAGTGTTAATATTTTAACAGGTGGGACTCAATGATGTCACATGCACTTCACGCACAAATGCATTTCACTTTAACAATGTCTGTTTCATTGTACTGTTTATGTGCTTGTACCTGTACTGTGTTTGGAAATGAGTTGATCGTTGACAATGTAACTGTGCCTGTGCCTGTACTGTTTTGTTACAATGACAATAAACTTCTATTCTATTCTATGTAAATAACTTGAATTGAATAATTAAGTTACTCTTATAATAAAAATAAAACATATGAACTTACAAACTCATTAGATGAAAAAGTAGTTCATTATTAGAGGACAGTAAATACAATAAATCAATTTAGAACCAGTCAAGCAAAATTGTACTTTATGTATAAATAATATGGATGCTATATTATTCATTTAAACTAAGTCTTAACAAGTTGTACTCATTAACCTGTGAAAACATCAACGGAAACCTACAGCAGCCAGTTCATACTTTTGGGTGTGACATGCATGAGGATGTTATAGTAGCTCTGTCCTAAAAGCAGACTTCACACCTCTCACACCCTTAAACTCATCATCATCATGCTGTACTGTACTGTATGTCTCAGAAACACTGAGACAGTAATGATTGTGGTGTCGTGTCGATTATGTTCAACACCACCATATTAATTTAACACATACGTACATGTACAGTCATTTATGTAGCCAACACCCCAACATTCAATACAGGGGTCAGTTAATATCGCCTATTCTGTCAAAGTTTCATGTTAAGTGTCAAATGCGACTTTAAATTATTGATATAACATTAGCTTGTTAGCCATAGCTTATCCAGAAATGTACGGTATGTACAGTAGAGTTTCAAAGACTGTGACAATTATATTATTATTATGATTTAGTGTTGACAAAGAGTGGAGCTTCACACTTTAACTTCAGTTTACACCATTATTTGACCACGATTCCATCCAAGATGCAGATAGTCCGGTTGCCAACAGGCCCTTTTTGGCTTAAGTTTGACATTTGGTATAGGCCCTATTGTTGCCTGTCAGCATTGAGCATTTTATTTTAGTGATTTAAACTAAGACTGGGTAGCCTACCTCCCTTGTTTATGCACCCAAAGACTCTTCATTCATTATTTTATTTTATGATGGACCTACACTGTATAGTTTTTGCAATTATTCTTGAGTTAAATTGTCCCATTAGAAATCTAATCCACGTGACTGGCACATCAGAGATAATATAACAGAGAGAGGGGAAGAGAAGGGGAGACTTGTGGATATATGGGTAGCCTACTGCATAGCTCATAATTGTGTTCACAATTGGGGAATAGGCTAGGGATCCGACGGGGGGAAAGAAGACGAGAGGAAAACCTTCAGCACATTGCCTGGCTGTCAGTCAGTCAAAGCATGCCATTGCGTCCTTCCCTTTGCTGACATCAACCCGTTACACACAGCAATGCAAAGTGCATGATACTCGTAGTCAATTCTGTTTCTTTATTAACTTATCGACCTTGCTCCATTGTTGGCTAAATTTCGTTTCATTTCGGCGTCATTGGGCAAACCTTGACGTCGGTTTCATCTAAACAAAGCGTGGGAGGAGCGACTCTAGCGCCCAGTGTAACAGTTTAGAGCGAGCACTAAACAAAATGCACTCACGTAGCACGCGACACGCTGCGGTGCGGTTTCCTGCTGTGACCGTGAGCTTTTATATCTGCTAGTTTTCTATACCAATGATTATGCTGGCTGCAAGCTGTTTTTAGACCAAAGAAATGTGAGAATTACCGTGATATACTGTAAGCCAGCAGGATGGCTGGCTGATAGATAGTGGCACTGCACTGGCAGCGCAGACCTGTATTCTAATGGGAAATTTACAAAAGCTGGACAATAATGCGTCCGGCCACAGGTTGAGCTGGGAGGAGGACAGCAGGTTCAAAAACCGGACTGTCCGGCCAAAATCCGGACGTATGGTGGCCACCCTACCACACACACACACACACACACACACACACACACACACACACACACACACACACACACACACACACACACACACACACACACACACACACACACACACACACACACACACACACACACACACACACACACACACACACACACACACACACAGAAAGATCACCAGGTCATCCAATAAGAACTGAAGTACAGTATGTACGAGCCAAATATGCAAAAATATATAAGTTGGAAAAAAGATGAAAAAGAAAGTGATAGGCATTGCCATTTCGGCATCAATGCCATTTCGGCATCAATGCCGGTTCGATTCCCGATCCGGGTGACCTTTGCCGCATGTCACTCCCTGTCTCTCCCCCATTTTCTGTCAGTCTACTGTCCTATCCAATAAAGGCAAAAAGGCCCAAAACAAATCTTAAAAAAAAAAAAAAGAAAGTGATGCATTTCTGGGTAAAAGGGAAAGCAGCCGCAGCATCACATGATGTGCTTACGTGTGTCTAAGTAGTACGTGAATTCCTGTCTTGTAGCCTACTTCCTTTATTTCTAACCACACACAGACCAACAAGAGCAGTATGATTTTAGATATCTGTGCATATTATTTTGATACAGCTGATCAAGACAGGAGAGCAATATACAACATTGTTACTATTTGTAGTATAGTCAATATAGTTACTTTTGAAACCTCTCTCATCCATGTAAGATGTCTACACATATTTATACCATGCCAGACTTGACAGAGAGTGATGGAGACAGAGGACAGACAGGGGACACTGAGGACAGAGGACAGTACAAGGAGAACGTGGTGGACATCTATGAGAGTGTGGACGACCTCAGAAGCTGTGACACTGTCCCTGGACCACAGGGTGAGTTTGACAAAGCTTTGTTGTCAATTGATTTCTGTGTTTCAAAGTGGAAAATGTAATTAATTGTAAAGGGGGACGGTGGGACGGGGGACGGGGGACGCGGAGTATATACTGTATATTGTATGTTAGTATCAACTCCTTTGATGGGTAAAATATTTTAGAGAATTCAAAGAATTGTGGTCTAGTTGGTTGTAGCTATAGTGGGCCGTTTAGACTCTCTAGTCTTGTGTTTCTCTCTCTCTCTCACAGTCATGGCACGTACAGTAGTTGTACTTTCTGTTTCAGGACAGCGTTCTAAAACAGAGAGAAGGCGTTACAAAGTTGTCGCTGTGTTTCTGGGGATGCTGTGTCTTCTGCTGCTGGGTGTGGTCATAGGCCTGGTTGTGCACTGTGAGTATTCCATGTCACTAAACTACCACATCACTCACTGTGAGTATTCCATGTCACTAAACTACCACATCACTCACTGTGAGTATTCCATGTCACTAAACTACCACATCACTCACTCAGGGAGTTTGTTGCCTGAAAAAAATTAAAAGAAAAGAAAAAAGGACCACCACACAACCCACCACACAATCTGTAATGAACAAAGTGGCGTTAAGACATTATGCACATATCAAAGAATAGCACTGAAATTTCCTCTAAAAATACATTTTCCATAGAGATACATAACCTCATCATGAACAGAAGCAACAGCTGTGTTAATCAACACCATTTCTGACCTTTGCAGATAATTCAGTCAATAAAAACCCGATCCTGGAGATAAATCAAAGTAAGTAAACCAGCTTAAGAGAGAGGAAGCAGGTAAGAGGGGTTTTGCATCTGTTTAAAGGACCACTTCACACATTTTTAAGCTTTCTTCATATCATTGGTCCTCACACATTCTCATTATATGGTACCATTTTGACCACTCAGTTTGTGTTTCATAGGAGGACTGTCGACAGTTAAAACCGATTACCAGTGATCCAAGCTTATAGAAACGTCAGCATGCTACAGTATAATAGAAACTGCATTGTTTTCACGTTAATAATAATAGTAAAAGGTATAATAATATAAAAACTCATCCTTTTTGAAATGACCAAATCTGCCTACCAATGATGACAAAAATGGAACCATAAAATAAATATTACTAGACCTTACCCGTTCAAAGATATGTGCTCCAAGTTACTGTAACTGGTGCATGCGTGAGAATATGTGGGAGCATCATAATGTAAGGAGCAGCCCATGGAGGAGTGTATATTTATGATGGATACAAATAATTTAACAGCAAAATTAGGTGAATAGAAGTATGGGGATGTATGCACTTACTGTCTCCACATAGTTTTTTCCATACCCGTTGGAAGATGACCCGGTGCATGCATGACCCATGAATGCAGAGAGAGAGAGAGAGAGAGAGAGAGAGAGAAGAGAGAGAGAGAGAGAGAGAGAGAGAGAGAGAGAGAGAGAGAGAGAGAGAGAGCGTGTGTCTCTTCACTGCAACATTCCTAACTGTGAGAGAGGTGTGTGTGGGGCTATGGGATCCCATGGCCTGGAGGAACGGACCGTAACCCTGACAACAGGCTGAGCTGAACAGGCTGTGCACCATAAAAATGCTAATATACAGCATACGATTTGTGAAAGTGACAAACGGGCTCCACAGTTATGTTAGGTGTGTTCATATGCTAATGGTGATGCGATTTCAGATCAATTGCTCCAGCCACTGAGGAGAAACGCTGTTTCAGACAGACAGACAGACAGACAGACACTCACTCACTCACTCACTCACTCACTCACTCACTCACTCACTCAGACATTCGCAAAATTATAGTATAGATTGAGGACAAATGATATGAAGATGGTACTTTAAAGGAATTTACATTTCTGTATTATTTAAATTACTAGCCCTTACCCGTTCAAAGATATGAGCTCCAAAATGATGTGCAGTGTGTGGGTTATGGGATGTGCACTGTGCATACAGTATATGAGGGATGGAAAGTAACTTTAACTGGTGCTTGCATGATAATATGTAGGAGCATCGATGTAAGAAATACCCGTTTCGTTTAATGGCTACCCCCCCTTCCCACCCCCCAGCCCGCCCACCCGCCCACCCGCCTGCGCACACACCCGCCTGCCTGCACACACACACACACACACAGAGAGAGCTGGTTAAACATGTTGCCTCATGCTAGATGCAGAATAGATGTGCCTCATGCTAGATGCAGAATAGATAGTAGATACACCATAAAAATGCTAATATACAGTATATGATTTGTGAAAGTGACAAACGGGCTTCACAGTTATGTTAGGTGTGTTCATATGCTAATGGTGATGCGATTTCAGATCAGTTGCTCCAGCCACTGAGGAGAAACGCTGTTTCAGACAGACAGACAGACAGACAGACAGACAGACAGACAGACACTCACTCACTCACTCACTCACTCACTCACTCAGACATTCGCAAAATTATAGTATAGATTGTCAGTGGTGAGGGTTAGAATGTCAGAAAAAAATAAAATAAATACATAATACATAATTATGTGTGTGTCGATGTTTAGACAAATCGTGTCCCACTGAATGGAAGAAGTTTCAAGACAACTGTTACTACATATCTGCTTGGATAGATGTTTGGGAGGCAAGTAGAGCACACTGTCAGAAGACAGGAGCAGATCTGGTGATCATCAACAGTCAAGAAGAACAGGTTAGTGTGTGCGTGCGTGCGTGCGTGCGTGCGTGCGAGAGAGAGAGCGTTTGTGCATGCATTATTATTTATTTATTTGAATGAATTGGAGAAAACTAATTATGGTTTAATCGTCATGTATAAATGCTCAGGAATTCTTCAGAAGTTTGACCCAAGGGAAAACATCATGGATTGGTCTGAAAAGGACTGAGGGCAGAATAGGCAGATGGACATGGGTGGACAAAACACCACTTAGAACACCACAGTGAGACATTTTACACATTTTTCTATTGTAATTCTATCATTGTAGCTGTATGTGAGTGACTGAGTGTAGGTGGTTGAATTGAAGTTATTTTCTCTGCAGGTACTGGGCCAGTGGACATCCTGGTGATAATGAAGACTCTAACTGTGCACACTACCACCCAGATGGAGGATGGTATAGTGGTTCATGTTCACATCGGAGTAACTGGATCTGTGAGAAGTGATGTTTCCCTTAACTTCACCGATGAAGCTTAGTGTTGCTGTTGCTATAGTGAGGTTAAATAGAAAACAGTTTGTACATTAGTAGCCTATACAAACTGTTGTAATCACTTTAATATAATCACCAGCTATTATTGCTTATCATGGTTATTCATTTTGCTTTAAAGAGAGATGAAATCTGGTTTTATAAAAAAAAAATCTGGTTCCGATTAAAAACTACAGCAGGGTAAAAACATGCCAGTCTGCAGAGGACTGACCTTATAGTTCACCATGATGTACAGTAAACTGCATAATCAATATTCTAATTCTAATTCTTATCACATGCATCATCATCACAATGGAGTATGGCTTGATAAATTAAGCTCATATCAAAGTGCCTGGATCTGTGAGAAGTGATGTTTCTCTTCATTGATGAAACGGCAACTTAGTGTTCAGTTAAACAGTAGTAATAGTAGTGGAAATTTGAAAAATAGAAAGATTTTATTTTACAGGATTACAAACAGTTTATCCATAATCCCATTAATACGAATAACAAAATATTATTCTTAGCTTGGTAGCCCAACTGATTTTGCATTAAGGACATGTGTTACGGCCAGCCGTATTAGTTTTAATATTTGTATAATTATTTTGGTAGTTATATTCATTATATTTGGTATTTTGTACTCTGTTTTATTCCTGTTTAAACAAACACACAAACAAACAAACACATTATGAAATTCCATGAATAAAAAGTTGTGAAAAACTATAGTGAAAATAGCCGATCTACAAGCTCACAATGTGGCGCAAAGCGACACACTGTGAGCTTGTAGATCTGCTATGTTCACTATAGTTTGAGTCCCGGGAAAAACGTCTTATTTCTCTCCCATGTCCTCTCATCAGAAACCTTCACCTGTCATCACCTGAATTCTTTTATGTTTAGCTTAGGTTTGTAGGTGGTATCGTATGTTAGTTAGATTAGGTTTTCCTTTGTATGTATTGTCTGTTTTAGTAATTATTCCTAATTTTGGTGTAATAAATATATATTCAGTTTTAAATTCCAACTTTCCTTTTCGATTTCATGTTGCTTTCCATAACCCTAGACTAGGGGTCGTAACAACACAAGTAACAACACAATCAAAGTTTACCTCAATTTGGAACTAAGGAACACATTATGTGAGAATGACGTTACAGTTCATCATTCAACACTCCTGTGTCTCCAAGTTCAGAGACCCAGGATTCAACTCTGTCCTGTACAACTGAATCCTGAAAGATTTTCTTTCTAAGAACTGTAATTGACGGACAGACAGACAGACAGACATGTCTATCACATGTTGTTTCTGTTGGTCAGAAACTTGCCCGAAACAGTTTATTTTCAAGAAATGGAAAGAATTGTATATAATGAGCCGTAGGGTAGGCCTATAGGTGTTTGGGCTGAATGTAAAAATCACACCAAGTGTGAAGTGAGCAGTGCTATTTCTGAGTTAAATTCATCAAGCGTCCCACTAGCCAATTACAGCGCGTCCTGCGAGGCTTGGCCATGGGGACCCTCGGTGTACAACAAACTTTGAGACGTTTGTGCCAAAATGTACAGTATAGGCCATATCGGTCCCACCCTAGTTTACAGTACAGAATAAGACAGAATAAAGCCATAAAAAGAAATAATGTATTTGTAATTAGAAATAAATATGTTTTCATTAGACAGAAACAAACACAGTTACCTTAATTATCCCTACATTATGTTCTAATTAGAAATCGAATAAGGGCTCAAAGACACTGCCCGACTTTTTGAGCCGATTGTGCTGTCGCTGACCATGTTTGGCGCTCGCCACCAAAAACGGCGATCTGCCACAAGATCGGGTTGCTCACCAAGGTTTTGCTCGTTGTGTGTGAAAAGCACTGCAAGAAGATCTGGCTGCGATTATAGCACTCTGTGATTTCTTCCCGAGCGTTTCTAGACATCTAGCAATTGACATTTGCCTCTGTCACATACACTACAGTATGAAAGAGATTGCCCACCCTGAGAAGATCTGTGTTAAATGATTAGAACATAATGTAGGCTTGGGGTAATTACGGTATAACTAAACTGTGTTGGTTTCTGTCTAATGAAAACATATTATTTCTAACTACAGACACATTATTTCTTATTATGGCTTTATTCTGTCTTATTCTGTACTGTAAATTACGGTGGGACCGCCATATCTATCTAGGCCAGATGTAGGCCACACTTCAGTTTACTGTAGGGCTCGGACATTATTTGGGAACCGGACAAAGCCAGATGTTGGAGCTTAGCTCCTTCCAGGAGCACTGCTCAAAGATTGTGGACGCAAGTCGAGGTCGGTGGGATATGAGGAATTCACTGGGGGAAAAAAATATCTTTTTAAGAAAAATATGTTTTGTTTACAATTTTCATGTATATTACATATTGTGATGTCACGTGAAGCTTGACCAATCCAGTCTGATTGGACATTACATTGTCCAATCAGGAAAGGGACAGAAACATTCCATAGAACTCAATGGACTTTTGGGGTTACAGAAAAAAATGGTTACTAAGTGAGATAAATCTGGACAAGAACAAAAGTCTGGTTGCCTATAGCAACCAAACTAATCCTACTTGATACAAAACACATGACATTATCCGGAAAACTCTTCACATTACAAGCCATACATCGCGAGTGACTGATGTAGTTGAATCAACAGACACATACACACGCACGCATGTACACACACATCTTTTGACTGTTGCCTCAATCAATCGGTCCTTTTTTATTCTTATCATTCAACTTTTTTGAGGGTTGGGGTTGGTTCTTAATAATGGACAGCTGTATGTTGCAACTTCAGACAGATCATGAAGCAATAAAAGCCTGGGTTCCCGAGGCTAGGGCTAGGGGACACCTAATGAACCAGAGTACACGCAACACCCAGAGAGACATTTCAGCCACACTATAACACAAGGCCGCATCTGCCAAGTTGTTTTTACACAGGGAAAGTTACTGAGCAGAGATGCTCAGTAACACCCTGCACACTGACCGACACATATACTGTACACACATCAACCATTAAGATCTGAGGCTGATTCTACAAATCGAAACAAACTGTTTGCTACTGTATATGAGTGGTTCAGTTCACTTTTTCATGTCAAGGACCCCCATAGGCTATATGTATTTGAAGGATACAAATGTGTGTACTAAATAAAGTTTATATACGGTACAAAGAGGAATCTCTGTATAGTGCTATTTCTATCCCCTGCTATAAAATAATAGAAGAAAAAAAATCATCATTTTAGTCGGATACATGCTGTGGATTCAAATTTGTTCAAACAAAAAAGGACAATTTCTGATGGTGAATGTCTGCTTCTGGTTAGCTGAACATGACTCATGACTGAACATGACTTTGCATTCTGCGGTCACTGCTGAAAGTCACTGTGATGCATGCTACATATCTGATCACTTTTAACACGTTTTTTCTTAACCTTTTCCCTGCTTATAGCTAAAGGGCTCTATCGTCGTCACCCCTTATCCCTAAACCTTTTTGCAATTGTTTACTATTTTGAAAAAAAAAACAAAAAAAAAAAAACATTTTTGAATATTTCAAATAGCTGATCTACAAGCTCACAAAAAAGGCAAAGAGGTTTAGGGATAAGGGGTAAGGCATGGATGAAAATATAGCTGCATATATCTGTAGGCCTAATACGCACTCTGGGTGATTAAAGTCAAACAGTATCTCAGTAAACATAGTATGAGACAACCAAGATATCCACAGGCTACACTAGATGCAGGCCATTCAAGTGGGGAATGCACTATAAGGCACTGAACAACATAAACTACCGTAGAATAGGCCTACAGTACACTGAGACTAACAGTCACATACTGTACGCGCAAGACATTCTCTCTCTCACTCACACCCACCCACACACACACACAAACACACATACACACACACACACACGCACGCACGCACGCACGCACGCACGCATGCATGCACAAACAGTGAAACATTTCAAAAATGCAAAAGATGCAAAAAACTAACGGTGAAATAGTAATACATTTCAGGTTAAATGCGAGCGATGGGGGTTCGGTTGCCATCCCCAGTGTCATTAAATGATGCTCCTGTGTGTGTGTGTGTGTGTGTGTGTGTGTGTGTGTGTGTGTGTGTGTGTGTGTGTGTGTGTGTGTGTGTGTGTGTGTGTGTGTGTGTGTGTGTGTGTGTGCGTGTGCGTGTTCGTGCGTGTTTATGTGCTCATGCTTAGGTTTGTCTGAGTAAGTGTGTTTCTGTATAGTAGGCCTACTTCCTTATTCTCTATAACCACTGACACACTGTCTGCGGACAGGCTGTGCAACTCCTGGTAAATAGAAGAGTGGCATATCGTAGCGGAGCGGAGGGCGAGGCGCGAACGCGTGCCGTCTGCAGCCTGTGTGTGTTCCCCTTAAACAGACACAGGCTGACAAGATCATAACTTTTTTAGTCCAGTATATTTATTTGTTATGTACAGTAGTATGTCATTTTTTTTTATATACTGTAGCTAATCAAGATAGGAGAGGAGGAATAACAACATTGTTACTATTTGTAGTCAATTTACCCTTCAAGCCTCTCTCATCCTTGCAAGATGTCTACACATATTTACGCCATGCCAGACTTTACAGAGAGTGACGGAGACAGAGGACAGACAGGGGGCACTGAGGACAGAGGACAGTACAAGGAGAACGTGGTGGACATCTATGAGAGCGTGGACGACCCCAGAAGCTGTAACACTGTCCCTGGACCGCATGGTGAGTTTGACAATGTGATTTCTCTGTTTCAAAGTGGAAAAAACAGTCAATTGTAAAACTTTTTTTTAATAAGCTGGCATAGCAGTCCAGGCACTTATACCACATATTATGCTCTAATGCAGCCTGACAGTTAGTCGCAGGTTCGAATCCCATTCCTTTGATGGGTAAAATATAATGTTTTAGGTAGTCTAGTTGGGTGTAGCTGATGGGGTGTTTAGACACCCTACTATTGATTTTCTCCCTTTCAGACCTAGCTGTACTTTCTGTTTCAGGACAGCACTCTAAAAGAGAGAGAAGGAGTTTCAGTGTTGTTGCTGCTTGTCTGGGGATGCTGTGTCTTCTGCTGCTGGGTGTGAACATAGGCCAGGCCGTGCACGGTGAGTATTCCATGTCACTAAACTACCACATCAACCACTCAGGGAGTTTGTTGCCTGATATACGCTAGCTGTGGCAACTGTAAAGCTCACCAAAACATTAACCTGAATCTTGATGTGAATTCCTTTTTTATAACAAATTTTCATTGTTTCTTTTGTATATCTTGTCTTGCGCATTATTCTGTGCATCTGCAAAGAGCGATGAAAGTGATGTTGACTGGTTACGTACATAAAAAAGAACAATAACATACAGATTTCCTCTTCTCAAAGCAATGTTTCCACACAACTTGACCTCATCATGAACAGTAGTAACAGCTTTGTTTATCTTCACCATGTTCTGTCCTTCTCACATAATTCAGGCGATAACAACCTGACCCTGAACAGAAACATGACCGACTACCTGATCCTGGAGAGAAATCGGCTACAAAATGAAGTCAACCAGCTTAAGAGAGAAATAGCAGGTGAGAGAATTTTATTTTGTATGATTATATATTATTTAATTATCGTCAGATGTAGTGGTAAAACTTTAACAGTGTAATATTTGAATTACACACATACACATGAATTTATTACCAGTACATTGAAATCATTTGGTGTTTAGAAAAATCCTGTCCCAGTGGATGGATGAAGTTTGGATGCAGCTGTTACTACACAGCTACTGAATATAAAACCTGGGAGCAAAGTAGAGCACAATGTCTGCAGACAGGAGCAGATCTGGTGATCATTAACAGTAAAGAAGAACAGGTTTGCGCGCATGTGTGTGTGTGTGTGTGTGTGCGTGTGTGTGCGTGCGTGCGTGCGTGCGTGCGTGCGTGCGTGCGTGTGTGTGTGTGTGTGTGTGTGCGCATGCATGCATGCGTGAGTGTGTGTGTGTGTGTGCATGCATGCGTGTATGTGCATGCATTTTCAGTTGTCCACATAGATGCATGTGATGTAATTCTGTGATTATAATGACTACTTGAATGCATTGGAGAAAACTAATTATGGTTCAATCATCATGTATAAATGCTCAGGAATTCATCAGAGGATTGAACCAAGACCCATGGATTGGTCTGAAAAGGACTAAGGGCAATTGGACATGGGTCAATGGTGCACCACTGACAACACAGTGAGACATTATAAATGTTTTTCTATTGTAATGCTATCAATGTAGCTGTATGTGAGTGACTGAGTGGATGTGGTTAAAATTACAGTAGGATGTTTATTCTGCAGGTACTGGGCCACTGCCGCTGGATATCCTAGTACTACAGCTGGAGACTGTGCATACTACCACACGGGCCCAGGAGGAGGATGGTATAATGGTGAATGTTCATCTACAGATTGGACCTGGACCTGTGAGAAGTGATGTTTCTCTGATGAAACTGCAGCTCAGTGTTGCTATAGTGAAGTTAAACTGAGAACAGCCAGTACAAACTGGTGGTTATATTAAATCACTTTAATATAACCACCACCAGATATTATTGCTGAGCATGGTTATTCATTTTGATTTAAAGAGGGATGAAACCAGTTTTTTGTTTTTCTGGTTCAGATTAAAAACTACAGCAGGGTAAAAACATGTCAATCTACAGAGGATTGACCTTATCCTATAGTATACAGCTGGGGTGTACTGTATACTCTCATTACCTTGGAGTATGGCAAATTGGCAGAGTATGGCAGTAATTTTAGAGAATTACAAACAGTTTACCCATAATCCTATTAACAAAATATTATTGCTTAGCATGGTAGCCTAATTGTTTTTATTTTACTGGGGTGTATATTTTCATGACCATGGAATAATGGCAAAAGTAATTAGTAGTGAAAATGAGAAAAACTTAAGCATTTAATTTTTGAGAATTACAAACAGTTTACCCATAATCCCATTAACAAAATAGTATTGCTTAGCATGATAGCCTAATGATTTTGCGTGTTAATATAAACTTTACTTTTTTACAGGTGTATAAATAGGCTAGTAGTAGGAAACATGTTTGTATAGGAAATTACTAGTTTTAGCTTAGTTATAGTCTTTGAAAATCTTCTCAATTAATCCATTAAATTATAGAAGCTGAAACTAAAAGTTTGCTTTGAACGAGTATTTAGCCGGGGAGCCACAGGCCCAAAATTTGAGAGGACCTGTGATGTCATGACATACTTTTTATTTTAGTTTTTTCTATTAATTTGGTCAATAAGGTACACAGAATGAGAGGTCTGCTCTGCCGGAAACATTGGTCAATAAGGTACACAGAATGAGAGGTCTGCTCTGCCGGAAACATTGCAAGAAAAAAAAGTTTTGGCCAAGTATCACTGTCCCATCGACAATTATTAAAAAGAGCAAAGAAATCTGCTTTAAAGGGGTACTGTCACCTAAAGGGATGAGGGGCAGATTACACTGTGACATGAGCTTCTTTGAAAACGGTCTGAAACAGTCTGAAGCTCATGTCACAGTGTAATCTGCCCCTCGCCCCCCAACAACAGCTGACCAATACAATAAGTAGTCATACAGTCACGCTATACAGACAATTAATTTGATTGGCTTATAATTGCGCATCCCCACAATGACATCATAAAAATATTAACTTGTTTTTAAAGATGATTCATATAGTGACAGTAGTGACAGGCCCCCTTTAAGTAGCATGTGAGTGGTCAAACTAGGGATTCTTCATGATTCTGAATCCATTGCTTGCATTTGTTTTGCATGAAAAACATTCCTTGAACTAGATTTCAGCTCAAGAAAACGGTGAAAAGCAATGAGTCATCAAAAAAAAGTGAGGATTCATCACTTTTCACAGTTTTGTGAGGCCGAAATCTAGTCCAAGGAATGTGTTTCATGCAAAACAAATGCTTGCAATGGATTCAGCTTCATGATGAACCCCTAGTAGTTTAACCCCTCACATGCTACTTAAAGCATTCTTTTTTTTTTATATTTTTCTTTTCATGTATAGTGAAGTCGATGGGATAGTGAATATACAAAAGGCCATACCTTTTTTTCCGCAATGTTTCCGGCAGAGCAGGCCTCTCATTCTGTGTACCTTTATGACCAAATGAATAGAAAAAACTAAAATAAAAAGTATGTCATGACGTCACAGGTAAAACCCTATTCTTTGAGCTTTTGGGCCTGTGGCTCCCCGACTAATTACCCTCTTCTGCTGCGATGGTTGCCCATCCTCCAAAAGTCTCTCCATCCACTACCATTGAAATAACATGTTTTTCAGTTGCTTCGTATTGATGTTCAGTACATTCAATAATTATTTTCAACTTGGTCTCAGTAAAAAGGAACATCTCAGGTGTCATACAGTGACTGGGCATAAATTATGTTTTTAAATGTTTTAGCAAATTCCACATAAACAACCATAAGGCGGAACCAGGGTGGAACCAGGGCAGAACAAGGCAGAAAGAGCCTGCTGGTTGGTTGGTCAGGGACCAATCAGACGGCTGACAATGTGGCCCTCTCCACAGATTGGTCGGCTCATGACGCCTAAACAGCGTGATCTATAGTGTAAGAGTGACAACACTAGCGTCGACTCCCGTAATAATGGAATGCGGAAGTGCCCATTCTATCTCAATGGCATAGTTCCAATGTTTGGAACTACATGCCATTGATGCGGCGAGATCAAAGTGTGTCACAACTCTCTTCTTCTACTGCTGTGCCACACCCATCTAAAGCTCACTCATGAACTAGACCACTGGTTATCAAACACTGGGTCTGGACCCATTTCTGGGTCATGGACCAATTTTTATGTGTCATGACTAGGGATGGAGCTCGTGAATCTTTATTGATAATGAGCACCCTATCGATCCTGCTTATTGAGCCGGGCTTTTATCGAGCCCACTATTGAGCATTTTCTAATAT